>NW_026986639.1:0-115000 GCF_031307605.1 Tribolium castaneum | reverse complement strand
TCTGAAATTAAACTAAATTAATTGTGTCTAACACTTTAGTAGAGAAAAAAGAAAAAGACATAAATGTCACCAAAGTCTTCAGAATCGTTTTTAGTCGTCATATTAATAACAATAACATTAATAATAATAATACTAATAGTACTAAATCTGCTTATATGCAAGCGCTTTATTAAGGTAACAGTTTTTTGGTTTCTTGCTTATATCTCGAAAACAGTTACTCCTATGAATTTTTATCTTTCTGTCAAAATTAAAGCTGATAAAATTTCCTACAAAATAGTTATTTGCATTTTTCTTGTAGGACCAACCATAAGCGAGTTATAGAGTTGGATATAAATAATATTTAACAAAAATTTGCTTTAAAATAAAATGTTTGAAAAACTGAAATTAAACTAATTTAATTGTGTCTAACACTTTAGTAGAGGAAAAAGAAGAAGACATAAAAGTCACTAAAGGTTTCAAAGTTGTCTTTAATCGTCGTATTAATAACAATAACATTAATAATAATAATACTAATAGTACTAAATTTGCTTATATGCAAACGCTTAATTAAGGTAACAGTGTTTTGGTTTCTTGCTCATATCTCGAAAACAGTTACTCCTATCAATTTTTATTTTTTTACTAAAATTCAAGCTGATAAAATTTCCTACAAAATAGTTATTTGCATTTTTTATGTAGGACTAACCATAAGCGAGATATAAGATTGAAAATAATTAATATTTAAAAAAGAAGTGCTTTAACAGAAAATGTCTTGTGATTTAAAATACACTTAATTTATTAGGTCCAATACTTTATTAAAAAAAAAAGGGGGTGACATATAAGTCACTGAAGTCTTCAGAGTCAATTTTAAATGCTGCATTTTCGTCTTCGTCTCAAACATTGAAATCTGAATTACATTTTTGCTCTGAAACGGTAACAGTTTTTACTTTGGTTTTTTGCTTATATCTCGAAAACAGTTACTCCTATCAATTTTTATCTTTCTTTCAAAATTAAAGCTGATAACATTTCCTACAAAATAGTTATTTGCATTTTTCTTGTAAGACCAACCATAAGCGAGTTATAAAGTTGGATATAAATAATATTTAACAAAAACTTGCTTAAAAATAAAATGTTTGAAATACTGAAATTAAACTAAATTAATTGTGTCTAACACTTTAGTAGAGAAAAAAGAAAAAGACATAAAAGTCACCAAAGTCTTCAGAATCGTTTTTAGTCGTCATATTAATAACAATAACATTAATAATAATAATACTAATAGTACTAAATCTGCTTATATGCAAGCGCTTTATTAAGGTAACAGTTTTTTGGTTTCTTGCTTATATCTCGAAAACAGTTACTCCTATGAATTTTTGTCTTTCTTTCAAAATTAAAGCTGATAAAATATTCTACAAAATAGTTATTTGCATTTTTCTTGTAGGACCAACCATAAGCGAGTTATAGAGTTGGATATAAATAATATTTAACAAAAATTTGCTTTAAAATAAAATGTTTGAAAAACGGAAATTAAACTAATTTTACTGTGTCTAACACTTTAGTAGAGAAAAAAGGAAAAGACATAAAAGTCACTAAAGGTTTCAGAGTTGTCTTTAGTTGTCATATTAATAACAATAACATTAATAATAATAATACTAATAGTACTAAATTTGCTTATATGCAAACGCTTAATTAAGGTAACAGTGTTTTGGTTTCTTGCTTATATCTCGAAAACAGTTACTCCTATCAATTTTTATCTTTTTACTAAAATTCAAGCTGATAAAATTTCCTACAAAATAGTTATTTGCATTTTTCATGTAGGACTAACCATAAGCGAGATATATGATTGAAAATAATTAATATTTAAAAAAAAAGTGCTTTAACAGAAAATGTCTTGTGATTTAAAATACACTTAATTTATTGGGTCCAATACTTTATTAGAAGAAAAAGGAAGTGACATAAAAGTCACTGAAGTCTTCAGAGTCGTTTTTAAATGCTGCAGTTTCGTCTTCGTCTCAAACATTGAAAACTGAATTACATTTTTGTTCAGTAACAGTCACAGTTTTCTTATTGGTTTTTTGCTTATATCTCGAAAACAGTTACTCTTATCAATTTTTATCTTTTTTTCAAAATTAAAGCTGATAAAATTTCCTACAAAATAGTTATTTGCATTTTTCTTGTAGGACCAACCATAAGCGAGTTATAGAGTTGGATATAAATAATATTTAACAAAAATTTGCTTTAAAATAAAATGTTTGAAAAACTGAAATTAAACTAATTTAATTGTGTCTAACACTTTAGTAGAGGAAAAAGAAGAAGACATAAAAGTCACTAAAGGTTTCAAAGTTGTCTTTAATCGTCATATTAATAACAATAACATTAATAATAATAATACTAATAGTACTAAATTTGCTTATATGCAAACGCTTAATTAAGGTAACAGTGTTTTGGTTTCTTGCTCATATCTCGAAAACAGTTACTCCTATCAATTTTTATTTTTTTACTAAAATTCAAGCTAATAACATTTCCTACAAAATAGTTATTTGCATTTTTCTTGTAGGACCAACCATAAGCGAGTATAGAGTTGGATATAAATAATATTTAACAAAAATTTGCTTTAAAATAAAATGTTTGAAAAACTGAAATTAAACTAAATTAATTGTGTCTAACACTTTAGTAGAGAAAAAAGAAAAAGACATAAAAGTCACCAAAGTCTTCAGAATCGTTTTTAGTCGTCATATTAATAACAATAACATTAATAATAATAATACTAATAGTACTAAATCTGCTTATATGCAAGCGCTTTATTAAGGTAACAGTTTTTTGGTTTCTTGCTTATATCTCGAAAACAGTTACTCCTATTAATTTTTATCTTTTTTTCAAAATTAAAGCTGATAAAATTTCCTACAAAATAGTTATTTGCATTTTTCTTGTAGGACCAACCATAAGCGAGTTATAGAGTTGGATATAAATAATATTTAACAAAAATTTGCTTTAAAATAAAATGTTTGAAAAACTGAAATTAAACTAATTTAATTGTGTCTAACACTTTAGTAGAGGAAAAAGAAGAAGACATAAAAGTCACTAAAGGTTTCAAAGTTGTCTTTAATCGTCATATTAATAACAATAACATTAATAATAATAATACTAATAGTACTAAATCTGCTTATATGCAAGCGCTTTATTAAGGTAACAGTTTTTTGGTTTCTTGCTTATATCTCGAAAACAGTTACTCCTATTAATTTTTATCTTTTTTTCAAAATTAAAGCTGATAAAATTTCCTACAAAATAGTTATTTGCATTTTTCTTGTAGGACCAACCATAAGCGAGTTATAGAGTTGGATATAAATAATATTTAACAAAAATTTGTTTTAAAATAAAATGTTTGAAAAACTGAAATTAAACTAATTTAATTGTGTCTAACACTTTAGTAGAGGAAAAAGAAGAAGACAAGAAAGACAGAAATTCATAGGAGTAACTGTTTTCGAGATATAAGCAAGAAACCAAAAAACTGTTACCTTAATAAAGCGCTTGCATATAAGCAGATTTAGTACTATTAGTATTATTATTAATGTTATTGTTATTAATATGACGACTAAAAACGATTTTGAAGACTTTGGTGACTTTTATGTCTTTTTCTTTTTTCTCTACTAAAGTGTTAGACACAATTAATTTAGTTTAATTTCAGTATTTCAAACATTTTATTTTAAAGCAAATTTTTGTTAAATATTATTTATATCCAACTTTATAACTCGCTTATGGTTGGTCCTACAAGAAAAATGCAAATAACTATTTTGTAGGAAATGTTATCAGCTTTAATTTTGAAAGAAAGATAAAAATTGATAGGAGTAACTGTTTTCGAGATATAAGCAAAAAACCAAAGTAAAAACTGTTACCGTTTCAGAACAAAAATGTAATTCAGTATTCAATGTTTGAGACGAAGACGAAAATGCAGCATTTAAAATCGACTCTGAAGACTTCAGTGACTTATTTGTCACTCCCTTTTTTTTCTAATAAAGTATTGGACCTAATAAATTAAGTGTATTTTAAATCACAAGACATTTTTTGTTAAAGCACTTCTTTTTTAGATATTAATTATTTTCAATCTTATATCTCGCTTATGGTTAGTCCTACATAAAAAATGCAAATAATTATTTTGTAGGAAATTTTATCAGCTTGAATTTTAGTAAAAAGATAAAAGTTGATAGGAGTAACTGTTTTCGAGATATGAGCAAGAAACCAAAACACTGTTACCTTAATTAAGCGTTTGCATATAAGCAAATTTAGTACTATTAGTATTATTATTATTAATGTTATTGTTATTAATATGACTATTAAAGACAACTTTGAAACCTTTAGTGACTTTTATGTCTTCTTCTTTTTCCTCTACTAAAGTGTTAGACACAATTAAATTAGTTTAATTTCAGTTTTTCAAACATTTTATTTTAAAGCAAATTTTTGTTAAATATTATTTATATCCAACTCTATAACTCGCTTATGGTTGGTCCTACAAGAAAAATGCAAATAACTATTTTGTAGGAAATTTTATCAGCTTTAATTTTGACAGAAAGATAAAAATTGATAGGAGTAACTGTTTTCGAGATATAAGCAAAAAACCAATAAGAAAACTGTGACTGTTACTGAACAAAAATGTAATTCAGTTTTCAATGTTTGAGACGAAGACGAAACTGCAGCATTTAAAAACGACTCTGAAGACTTTAGTGACTTTTATGTCACTTCCTTTTTCTTCTAATAAAGTATTGGACCCAATAAATTAAGTGTATTTTAAATCACAAGACATTTTATGTTAAAGCACTTTTTTTTTAAATATTAATTATTTTCAATCATATATCTCGCTTATGGTTAGCCCTACATGAAAAATGCAAATAACTATTTTATAGGAAATTTTATCAGCTAGAATTTTAGTAAAAAGATAAAAATTGATAGGAGTAACTGTTTTCGAGATATAAGCAAGAAACCAAAACACTGTTACCTTAATTAAGCGTTTGCATATAAGCAAATTTAGTACTATTAGTATTATTATTATTAATGTTATTGTTATTAATATGACAACTAAAGACAACTCTGAAATCTTTAGTGACTTTTATGTCTTTTTCTTTTTCCTCTACTAAAGTGTTAGACACAATTAAATTAGTTTAATTTCAGTTTTTCAAACATTTTATTTTAAAGCAAATTTTTGTTAAAAAGTATTTATATCCAACTCTATAACTCGCTTATGGTTGATCCTACAAGAAAAATGCAAATAACTATTTTGTAGGAAATTTTATCAGCTTTAATTTTGAAAAAAAGACAAAAATTCATAGGAGTAACTGTTTTCGAGATATAAGCAAGAAACCAAAAAACTGTTACCTTAATAAAGCGCTTGCATATAAGCAGATTTAGTACTATTAGTAATATTATTATTAATGTTATTGTTATTAATATGACGACTAAAAACGATTCTGGATACTTTGGTGACTTTTATGTCTTTTTCTTTTTTCTCTACTAAAGTGTTAGACACAATTAATTTAGTTTAATTTCAGTATTTCAAACATTTTATTTTTAAGCAAGTTTTTGTTAAATATTATTTATATCCAACTTTATAACTCGCTTATGGTTGGTCCCACAAGAAAAATGCAAATAACTATTTTGTAGGAAATGTTATCAGCTTTAATTTTGAAAAAAAGATAAAAATTGATAGGAGTAACTGTTTTCGAGATATGAGCAAGAAACCAAAACACTGTTACCTTAATTAAGCGTTTGCATATAAGCAAATTTAGTACTATTAGTATTATTATTATTAATGTTATTGTTATTAATATGACGATTAAAGACAACTTTGAAACCTTTAGTGACTTTTATGTTTTCTTCTTTTTCCTCTACTAAAGTGTTAGACACAATTAAATTAGTTTAATTTCAGTTTTTCAAACATTTTATTTTAAAGCAAATTTTTGTTAAATATTATTTATATCCAACTCTATAACTCGCTTATGGTTGGTCCTACAAGAAAAATGCAAATATTTATTTTGTAGAAAATTTTATCAGCTTTAATTTTGACAGAAAGATAAAAATTGATAGGAGTAACTGTTTTCGAGATATAAGCAAAAAACCAATAAGAAAACTGTGACTGTTACTGAACAAAAATGTAATTCAGTTTTCAATGTTTGAGACGAAGACGAAACTGCAGCATTTAAAAACGACTCTGAAGACTTCAGTGACTTTTATGTCACTTCCTTTTTCTTCTAATAAAGTATTGGACCTAATAAATTAAGTGTATTTTAAATCACAAGACATTTTCTGTTAAAGCACTTTTTTTTTAAATATTAATTATTTTCAATCATATATCTCGCTTATGGTTAGCCCTACATGAAAAATGCAAATAACTATTTTATAGGAAATTTTATCAGCTTGAATTTTAGTAAAAAGATAAAAATTGATAGGAGTAACTGTTTTCGAGATATAAGCAAGAAACCAAAACACTGTTACCTTAATTAAGCGTTTGCATATAAGCAAATTTAGTACTATTAGTATTATTATTATTAATGTTCATGTTATTAATATAACAACTAAAGACAACTCTGAAACCTTTAGTGACTTTTATGTCTTTTCCTTTTTCCTCTACTAAAGTGTTAGACACAATTAAATTAGTTTAATTTCAGTTTTTCAAACATTTTATTTTAAAGCAAATTTTTGTTAAAAATTATTTATATCCAACTCTATAACTCGCTTATGGTTGGTCCTACAAGAAAAATGCAAATAACTATTTTGTAGGAAATTTTATCAGCTTTAATTTTGAAAAAAAGACAAAAATTCATAGGAGTAACTGTTTTCGAGATATAAGCAAGAAACCAAAAAACTGTTACCTTAATAAAGCGCTTGCATATAAGCAGATTTAGTACTATTAGTATTATTATTAATGTTATTGTTATTAATATGACGACTAAAAACGATTTTGAAGACTTTGGTGACTTTTATGTCTTTTTCTTTTTTCTCTACTAAAGTGTTAGACACAATTAATTTAGTTTAATTTCAGTATTTCAAACATTTTATTTTAAAGCAAATTTTTGTTAAATATTATTTATATCCAACTTTATAACTCGCTTATGGTTGGTCCTACAAGAAAAATGCAAATAACTATTTTGTAGGAAATGTTATCAGCTTTAATTTTGAAAGAAAGATAAAAATTGATAGGAGTAACTGTTTTCGAGATATAAGCAAAAAACCAAAGTAAAAACTGTTACCGTTTCAGAACAAAAATGTAATTCAGTATTCAATGTTTGAGACGAAGACGAAAGTGCAGCATTTAAAATCGACTCTGAAGACTTCAGTGACTTATTTGTCACTCCCTTTTTTTTCTAATAAAGTATTGGACCTAATAAATTAAGTGTATTTTAAATCACAAGACATTTTTTGTTAAAGCACTTCTTTTTTAGATATTAATTATTTTCAATCTTATATCTCGCTTATGGTTAGTCCTACATAAAAAATGCAAATAATTATTTTGTAGGAAATTTTATCAGCTTGAATTTTAGTAAAAAGATAAAAGTTGATAGGAGTAACTGTTTTCGAGATATGAGCAAGAAACCAAAACACTGTTACCTTAATTAAGCGTTTGCGTATAAGCAAATTTAGTACTATTAGTATTATTATTATTAATGTTATTGTTATTAATATGACTATTAAAGACAATTTTGAAACCTTTAGTGACTTTTATGTCTTCTTCTTTTTCCTCTACTAAAGTGTTAGACACAATTAAATTAGTTTAATTTCAGTTTTTCAAACATTTTATTTTAAAGCAAATTTTTGTTAAATATTATTTATATCCAACTCTATAACTCGCTTATGGTTGGTCCTACAAGAAAAATGCAAATAACTATTTTGTAGGAAATTTTATCAGCTTTAATTTTGACAGAAAGATAAAAATTGATAGGAGTAACTGTTTTCGAGATATAAGCAAAAAACCAATAAGAAAACTGTGACTGTTACTGAACAAAAATGTAATTCAGTTTTCAATGTTTGAGACGAAGACGAAACTGCAGCATTTAAAAACGACTCTGAAGACTTTAGTGACTTTTATGTCACTTCCTTTTTCTTCTAATAAAGTATTGGACCCAATAAATTAAGTGTATTTTAAATCACAAGACATTTTATGTTAAAGCACTTTTTTTTTAAATATTAATTATTTTCAATCATATATCTCGCTTATGGTTAGCCCTACATGAAAAATGCAAATAACTATTTTATAGGAAATTTTATCAGCTAGAATTTTAGTAAAAAGATAAAAATTGATAGGAGTAACTGTTTTCGAGATATAAGCAAGAAACCAAAACACTGTTACCTTAATTAAGCGTTTGCATATAAGCAAATTTAGTACTATTAGTATTATTATTATTAATGTTATTGTTATTAATATGACAACTAAAGACAACTCTGAAACCTTTAGTGACTTTTATGTCTTTTTCTTTTTCCTCTACTAAAGTGTTAGACACAATTAAATTAGTTTAATTTCAGTTTTTCAAACATTTTATTTTAAAGCAAATTTTTGTTAAAAAGTATTTATATCCAACTCTATAACTCGCTTATGGTTGATCCTACAAGAAAAATGCAAATAACTATTTTGTAGGAAATTTTATCAGCTTTAATTTTGAAAAAAAGACAAAAATTCATAGGAGTAACTGTTTTCGAGATATAAGCAAGAAACCAAAAAACTGTTACCTTAATAAAGCGCTTGCATATAAGCAGATTTAGTACTATTAGTAATATTATTATTAATGTTATTGTTATTAATATGACGACTAAAAACGATTCTGGATACTTTGGTGACTTTTATGTCTTTTTCTTTTTTCTCTACTAAAGTGTTAGACACAATTAATTTAGTTTAATTTCAGTATTTCAAACATTTTATTTTTAAGCAAGTTTTTGTTAAATATTATTTATATCCAACTTTATAACTCGCTTATGGTTGGTCCCACAAGAAAAATGCAAATAACTATTTTGTAGAAAATTTTATCAGCTTTAATTTTGACAGAAAGATAAAAATTGATAGGAGTAACTGTTTTCGAGATATAAGCAAAAAACCAATAAGAAAACTGTGACTGTTACTGAACAAAAATGTAATTCAGTTTTCAATGTTTGAGACGAAGACGAAACTGCAGCATTTAAAAACGACTCTGAAGACTTCAGTGACTTTTATGTCACTTCCTTTTTCTTCTAATAAAGTATTGGACCTAATAAATTAAGTGTATTTTAAATCACAAGACATTTTCTGTTAAAGCACTTTTTTTTTTAATATTAATTATTTTCAATCATATATCTCGCTTATGGTTAGCCCTACATGAAAAATGCAAATAACTATTTTATAGGAAATTTTATCAGCTTGAATTTTAGTAAAAAGATAAAAATTGATAGGAGTAACTGTTTTCGAGATATAAGCAAGAAACCAAAACACTGTTACCTTAATTAAGCGTTTGCATATAAGCAAATTTAGTACTATTAGTATTATTATTATTAATGTTCATGTTATTAATATGACAACTAAAGACAACTCTGAAACCTTTAGTGACTTTTATGTCTTTTCCTTTTTCCTCTACTAAAGTGTTAGACACAATTAAATTAGTTTAATTTCAGTTTTTCAAACATTTTATTTTAAAGCAAATTTTTGTTAAAAATTATTTATATCCAACTCTATAATTCGCTTATGGTTGGTCCTACAAGAAAAATGCAAATAACTATTTTGTAGGAAATTTTATCAGCTTTAATTTTGAAAAAAAGACAAAAATTCATAGGAGTAACTGTTTTCGAGATATAAGCAAGAAACCAAAAAACTGTTACCTTAATAAAGCGCTTGCATATAAGCAGATTTAGTACTATTAGTATTATTATTATTAATGTTATTGTTATTAATATGACGACTAAAAACGATTCTAAAGACTTTGGTGACTTTTATGTCTTTTTCTTTTTTCTCTACTAAAGTGTTAGACACAATTAATTTAGTTTAATTTTAGTATTTCAAACATTTTATTTTTAAGCAAGTTTTTGTTAAATATTATTTATATCCAACTTTATAACTCGCTTATGGTTGGTCCCACAAGAAAAATGCAAATAACTATTTTGTAGGAAATGTTATCAGCTTTAATTTTGAAAAAAAAATAAAAATTGATAGGAGTAACTGTTTTCGAGATATGAGCAAGAAACCAAAATACTGTTACCTTAATTAAGCGTTTGCATATAAGCAAATTTAGTACTATTAGTATTATTATTATTAATGTTATTGTTATTAATATGACGATTAAAGACAACTTTGAAACCTTTAGTGACTTTTATGTCTTCTTCTTTTTCCTCTACTAAAGTGTTAGACACAATTAAATTAGTTTAATTTCAGTTTTTCAAACATTTTATTTTAAAGCAAATTTTTGTTAAATATTTATTATATCCAACTCTATAACTCGCTTATGGTTGGTCCTACAAGAAAAATGCAAATATTTATTTTGTAGGAAATTTTATCAGCTTTAATTTTGACAGAAAGATAAAAATTGATAGGAGTAACTGTTTTCGAGATATAAGCAAAAAACCAATAAGAAAACTGTGACTGTTACTGAACAAAAATGTAATTCAGTTTTCAATGTTTGAGACGAAGACGAAACTGCAGCATTTAAAAACGACTCTGAAGACTTCAGTGACTTTTATGTCACTTCCTTTTTCTTCTAATAAAGTATTGGACCCAATAAATTAAGTGTATTTTAAATCACAAGACATTTTCTGTTAAAGCACTTTTTTTTTAAATATTAATTATTTTCAATCATATATCTCGCTTATGGTTAGTTCTACATGAAAAATGCAAATAACTATTTTGTAGGAAATTTTATCAGCTTGAATTTTAGTAAAAAGATAAAAATTGATAGGAGTAACTGTTTTCGAGATATAAGCAAGAAACCAAAACACTGTTACCTTAATTAAGCGTTTGCATATAAGCAAATTTAGAACTATTAGTATTATTATTATTAATGTTATTGTTATTAATATGACAACTAAAGACAACTCTGAAACCTTTAGTGACTTTTATGTCTTTTCCTTTTTCTTCTACTAAAGTGTTAGACACAATTAAATTAGTTTAATTTCAGTTTTTCAAACATTTTATTTTAAAGCAAATTTTTGTTAAATATTATTTATATCCAACTCTATAACTCGCTTATGGTTGGTCCTACAAGAAAAATGCAAATATTTATTTTGTAGGAAATTTTATCAGCTTTAATTTTAGTAAAAAGATAAAAATTGATAGGAGTAACTGTTTTCGAGATATAAGCAAGAAACCAAAACACTGTTACCTTAATTAAGCGTTTGCATATAAGCAAATTTAGTACTATTAGTATTATTATTATTAATGTTATTGTTATTAATATGACAACTAAAGACAACTCTGAAACCTTTAGTGACTTTTATGTCTTTTCCTTTTTCCTCTACTAAAGTGTTACACACAATTAAATTAGTTTAATTTCAGTTTTTCAAACATTTTATTTTAAAGCAAATTTTTGTTAAAAATTATTTATATCCAACTCTATAACTCGCTTATGGTTGGTCCTACAAGAAAAATGCAAATAACTATTTTGTAGGAAATTTTATCAGCTTTAATTTTGAAAAAAAGACAAAAATTTATAGGAGTAACTGTTTTCGAGATATAAGCAAGAAACCAAAAAACTGTTACCTTAATAAAGCGCTTGCATATAAGCAGATTTAGTACTATTAGTATTATTATTATTAATGTTATTGTTATTAATATGACGACTAAAAACGATTTTGAAGACTTTGGTGACTTTTATGTCTTTTTGTTTTTTCTCAACTAAAGTGTTAGATAGACACAATTAATTTAGTTTAATTTCAGTATTTCAAACATTTTATTTTTAAGCAAGTTTTTGTTAAATATTATTTATATCCAACTTTATAACTCGCTTATGGTTGGTCCTACAAGAAAAATGCAAATAACTATTTTGTAGGAAATGTTATCAGCTTTAATTTTGAAAGAAAGATAAAAATTGATAGGAGTAACTGTTTTCGAGATATGAGCAAGAAACCAAAATACTGTTACCTTAATTAAGCGTTTGCATATAAGCAAATTTAGTACTATTAGTATTATTATTATTAATGTTATTGTTATTAATATGACGATTAAAGACAACTTTGAAACCTTTAGTGACTTTTATGTCTTCTTCTTTTTCCTCTACTAAAGTGTTAGACACAATTAAATTAGTTTAATTTCAGTTTTTCAAACATTTTATTTTAAAGCAAATTTTTGTTAAATATTATTTATATCCAACTCTATAACTCGCTTATGGTTGGTCCTACAAGAAAAATGCAAATATTTATTTTGTAGGAAATTTTATCAGCTTTAATTTTGACAGAAAGATAAAAATTGATAGGAGTAACTGTTTTCGAGATATAAGCAAAAAACCAATAAGAAAACTGTGACTGTTACTGAACAAAAATGTAATTCAGTTTTCAATGTTTGAGACGAAGACGAAACTGCAGCATTTAAAAACGACTCTGAAGACTTCAGTGACTTTTATGTCACTTCCTTTTTCTTCTAATAAAGTATTGGACCCAATAAATTAAGTGTATTTTAAATCACAAGACATTTTCTGTTAAAGCACTTTTTTTTTAAATATTAATTATTTTCAATCATATATCTCGCTTATGGTTAGTTCTACATGAAAAATGCAAATAACTATTTTGTAGGAAATTTTATCAGCTTGAATTTTAGTAAAAAGATAAAAATTGATAGGAGTAACTGCTTTCGAGATATAAGCAAGAAACCAAAACACTGTTACCTTAATTAAGCGTTTGCATATAAGCAAATTTAGAACTATTAGTATTATTATTATTAATGTTATTGTTATTAATATGACAACTAAAGACAACTCTGAAACCTTTAGTGACTTTTATGTCTTTTCCTTTTTCTTCTACTAAAGTGTTAGACACAATTAAATTAGTTTAATTTCAGTTTTTCAAACATTTTATTTTAAAGCAAATTTTTGTTAAATATTATTTATATCCAACTCTATAACTCGCTTATGGTTGGTCCTACAAGAAAAATGCAAATATTTATTTTGTAGGAAATTTTATCAGCTTTAATTTTAGTAAAAAGATAAAAATTGATAGGAGTAACTGTTTTCGAGATATAAGCAAGAAACCAAAACACTGTTACCTTAATTAAGCGTTTGCATATAAGCAAATTTAGTACTATTAGTATTATTATTATTAATGTTATTGTTATTAATATGACAACTAAAGACAACTCTGAAACCTTTAGTGACTTTTATGTCTTTTCCTTTTTCCTCTACTAAAGTGTTAGACACAATTAAATTAGTTTAATTTCAGTTTTTCAAACATTTTATTTTAAAGCAAATTTTTGTTAAAAATTATTTATATCCAACTCTATAACTCGCTTATGGTTGGTCCTACAAGAAAAATGCAAATAACTATTTTGTAGGAAATTTTATCAGCTTTAATTTTGAAAAAAAGACAAAAATTCATAGGAGTAACTGTTTTCGAGATATAAGCAAGAAACCAAAAAACTGTTACCTTAATAAAGCGCTTGCATATAAGCAGATTTAGTACTATTAGTATTATTATTATTAATGTTATTGTTATTAATATGACGACTAAAAACGATTTTGAAGACTTTGGTGACTTTTATGTCTTTTTGTTTTTTCTCAACTAAAGTGTTAGATAGACACAATTAATTTAGTTTAATTTCAGTATTTCAAACATTTTATTTTTAAGCAAGTTTTTGTTAAATATTATTTATATCCAACTTTATAACTCGCTTATGGTTGGTCCTACAAGAAAAATGCAAATAACTATTTTGTAGGAAATGTTATCAGCTTTAATTTTGAAAGAAAGATAAAAATTGATAGGAGTAACTGTTTTCGAGATATAAGCAAAAAACCAATGTAAAAACTGTTACCGTTTCAGAACAAAAATGTAATTCAGTTTTCAATGTTTGAGACGAAGACGAAAATGCAGCATTTAAAATCGACTCTAAAGACTTCAGTGACTTATATGTCACCCCCTTTTTTTCTAATAAAGTATTGGACCTAATAAATTAAGTGTATTTTAAATCACTAGACATTTTCTGTTAAAGCACTTCTTTTTTAAATATTAATTATTTTCAATCTTATATCTCGCTTATGGTTAGTCCTACATAAAAAATGCAAATAATTATTTTGTAGGAAATTTTATCAGCTTGAATTTTAGTAAAAAGATAAAAGTTGATAGGAGTAACTGTTTTCGAGATATGAGCAAGAAACCAAAACACTGTTACCTTAATTAAGCGTTTGCATATTAGCAAATTTAGTACTATTAGTATTATTATTATTAATGTTATTGTTATTAATATGACGATTAAAGACAACTTTGAAACCTTTAGTGACTTTTATGTCTTCTTCTTTTTCCTCTACTAAAGTGTTAGACACAATTAAATTAGTTTAATTTCAGTTTTTCAAACATTTTATTTTAAAGCAAATTTTTGTTAAATATTATTTATATCCAACTCTATAACTCGCTTATGGTTGGTCGTACAAGAAAAATGCAAATAACTATTTTGTAGGAAATTTTATCAGCTTTAATTTTGAAAGAAAGATAAAAATTGATAGGAGTAACTGTTTTCGAGATATAAGCAAAAAACCAATAAGAAAACTGTGACTGTTACTGAACAAAAATGTAATTCGGTTTTCAATGTTTGAGACGAAGACGAAACTGCAGCATTTAAAAACGACTCTGAAGATTTCAGTGACTTTTATGTCACATCCTTTTTCTTCTAATAAAGTATTGAACCCAATAAATTAAGTGTATTTTAAATCACAAGACATTTTCTGTTAAAGCACTTTTTTTTTAAATATTAATTATTTTCAATCATATATCTCGCTTATGGTTAGTCCTACATGAAAAATGCAAATAACTATTTTGTAGGAAATTTTATCAGCTTGAATTTTAGTAAAAAGATAAAAATTGATAGGAGTAACTGTTTTCGAGATATAAGCAAGAAACCAAAACACTGTTACCTTAATTAAGCGTTTGCATATAAGCAAATTTAGTACTATTAGTATTATTATTATTAATGTTATTGTTATTAATATGACAACTAAAGACAACTCTGAAACCTTTAGTGACTTTTATGTCTTTTCGTTTTTTCTCTACTAAAGTGTTAGACACAGTAAAATTAGTTTAATTTCAGTTTTTCAAACATTTTATTTTAAAGCAAATTTTTGTTAAATATTATTTATATCCAACTCTATAACTCGCTTATGGTTGGTCCTACAAGAAAAATGCAAATAACTATTTTGTAGAATATTTTATCAGCTTTGATTTTGAAAGAAAGACAAAAATTCATAGGAGTAACTGTTTTCGAGATATAAGCAAGAAACCAAAAAACTGTTACCTTAATAAAGCGCTTGCATATAAGCAGATTTAGTACTATTAGTATTATTATTATTAATGTTATTGTTATTAATATGACGACTAAAAACGATTCTGAAGACTTTGGTGACTTTTATGTCTTTTTCTTTTTTCTCTACTAAAGTGTTAGACACAATTAATTTAGTTTAATTTCAGTATTTCAAACATTTTATTTTTAAGCAAGTTTTTGTTAAATATTATTTATATCCAACTTTATAACTCGCTTATGGTTGGTCCTACAAAAAAAATGCAAATAACTATTTTGTAGGAAATGTTATCAGCTTTAATTTTGAAAGAAAGATAAAAATTGATAGGAGTAACTGTTTTCGAGATATAAGCAAAAAACCAAAGTAAAAACTGTTACCGTTTCAGAACAAAAATATAATTCAGTTTTCAATGTTTGAGACGAAGACGAAAATGCAGCATTTAAAATCGACTCTGAAGACTTCAGTGACTTATATGTCACCCCCTTTTTTTCTAATAAAGTATTGGACCTAATAAATTAAGTGTATTTTAAATCACAAGACATTTTCTGTTAAAGCACTTCTTTTTTAAATATTAATTATTTTCAATCTTATATCTCGCTTATGGTTAGTCCTACATAAAAAATGCAAATAATTATTTTGTAGGAAATTTTATCAGCTTGAATTTTAGTAAAAAGATAAAAATTGATAGGAGTAACTGTTTTCGAGATATGAGCAAGAAACCAAAACACTGTTACCTTAATTAAGCGTTTGCATATAAGCAAATTTAGTACTATTAGTATTATTATTATTAATGTTATTGTTATTAATATGACGATTAAAGACAACTTTGAAACCTTTAGTGACTTTTATGTCTTCTTCTTTTTCCTCTACTAAAGTGTTAGACACAATTAAATTAGTTTAATTTCAGTTTTTCAAACATTTTATTTTAAAGCAAATTTTTGTTAAATATTATTTATATCCAACTCTATAACTCGCTTATGGTTGGTCCTACAAGAAAAATGCAAATAACTATTTTGTAGGAAATTTTATCAGCTTTAATTTTGAAAAAAAGATAAAAATTGATAGGAGTAACTGTTTTCGAGATATAAGCAAAAAACCAATAAGAAAACTGTAACTGTTACTGAACAAAAATGTAATTCAGTTTTCAATGTTTGAAACGAAGACAAAAATGCAGCATTTACAAACGACTCTAAAGACTTCAGTGACCTTTCTGTCACCTCTTTTTTCTTCTAATAAAGTATTGGACCCAATAAATTAAGTGTATTTTAAATCACAAGACATTTTCTGTTGAAGCACTTTTTTTTAAATTTTAATTATTTTCAAACTTATATCTCGCTTATGGTTAGTCCTACATTAAAAATGCAATTAACTATTTTGTAGAAAATTTTATCAGCTTTAATTTTAGTAAAAAGATAAAAATTGATAGGAGTAACTGTTTTAGAGATATAAGCAAGAAACCAAAACACTGTTACCTTAATTATGCGTTTGCATATAAGCAAATTTAGTACTATTAGTATTATTATTATTAATGTTATTGTTATTAATATTACGATTAAAGACAACTTTGAAACCTTTAGTGACTTTTATGTCTTCTTCTTTTTTCTCTACTAAAGTGTTAGACACAATTAAATTAGTTTAATTTCAGTTTTTCAAACATTTTATTTTAAAGCAAATTTTTGTTAAATATTATTTATATCCAACTCTATAACTCGCTTATGGTTGGTCCTACAAGAAAAATGCAAATAACTATTTTGTAGGAAATTTTATCAGCTTTAATTTTGAAAAAAAGATAAAAATTGATAGGAGTAACTGTTTTCGAGATATAAGCAAAAAACCAATAAGAAAACTGTGACTGTTACTGAACAAAAATGTAATTCGGTTTTCAATGTTTGAGACGAAGACGAAACTGCAGCATTTAAAAACGACTCTGAAGACTTCAGTGACTTTTATGTCACTTTCTTTTTCTTCTAATAAAGTATTGGACCCAATAAATTAAGTGTATTTTAAATCACAAGACATTTTCTGTTAAAGCACTTTTTTTTTAAATATTAATTATTTTCAATCATATATCTCGCTTATGGTTAGTCCTACATGAAAAATGCAAATAACTATTTTGTAGGAAATTTTATCAGCTTGAATTTTAGTAAAAAGATAAAAATTGATTGGAGTAACTGTTTTCGAGATATAAGCAAGAAACCAAAACACTGTTACCTTAATTAAGCGTTTGCATATAAGCAAATTTAGTACTATTAGTATTATTATTATTAATGTTATTGTTATTAATATGACAACTAAAGACAACTCTGAAACCTTTAGTGACTTTTATGTCTTTTCCTTTTTTCTCTACTAAAGTGTTAGACACAGTTAAATTAGTTTAATTTCAGTTTTTCAAACATTTTATTTTAAAGCAAATTTTTGTTAAATATTATTTATATCCAACTCTATAACTCGCTTATGGTTGGTCCTACAAGAAAAATGCAAATAACTATTTTGTAGAATATTTTATCAGCTTTAATTTTGAAAGAAAGACAAAAATTCATAGGAGTAACTGTTTTCGAGATATAAGCAAGAAACCAAAAAACTGTTACCTTAATAAAACGCTTGCATATAAGCAGATTTAGTACTATTAGTATTATTATTATTAATGTTATTGTTATTAATATGACGACTAAAAACGATTCTGAAGACTTTGGTGACTTTTATGTCTTTTTCTTTTTTCTCTACTAAAGTGTTAGACACAATTAATTTAGTTTAATTTCAGTATTTCAAACATTTTATTTTTAAGCAAGTTTTTGTTAAATATTATTTATATCCAACTTTATAACTCGCTTATGGTTGGTCCTACAAGAAAAATGCAAATAACTATTTTGTAGGAAATGTTATCAGCTTTAATTTTGAAAGAAAGATAAAAATTGATAGGAGTAACTGTTTTCGAGATATAAGCAAAAAACCAAAGTAAAAACTGTTACCGTTTCAGAACAAAAATGTAATTCAGTTTTCAATGTTTGAGACGAAGACGAAAATGCAGCATTTAAAATCGACTCTGAAGACTTCAGTGACTTATATGTCACCCCCTTTTTTTTTAATAAAGTATTGGACCTAATAAATTAAGTGTATTTTAAATCACAAGACATTTTCTGTTAAAGCACTTCTTTTTTAAATATTAATTATTTTCAATCTTATATCTCGCTTATGGTTAGTCCTACACAAAAAATGCAAATAATTATTTTGTAGGAAATTTTATCAGCTTGAATTTTAGTAAAAAGATAAAAATTGATAGGAGTAACTGTTTTCGAGATATGAGCAAGAAACCAAAACACTGTTACCTTAATTAAGCGTTTGCATATAAGCTAATTTAATACTATTAGTATTATTATTATTAATGTTATTGTTATTAATATGACGATTAAAGACAACTTTGAAACCTTTAGTGACTTTTATGTCTTTTTCTTTTTCCTCTACTAAAGTGTTAGACACAATTAAATTAGTTTAATTTCAGTTTTTCAAACATTTTATTTTAAAGCAAATTTTTGTTAAATATTATTTATATCCAACTTTATAACTCGCTTATGGTTGGTCCCACATGAAAAATGCAAATAACTATTTTGTAGAATATTTTATCAGCTTTAATTTTGAAAGAAAGACAAAAATTCATGGGAGTAACTGTTTTCGAGATATAAGCAAGAAACCAAAAAACTGTTACCTTAATAAAGCGCTTGCATATAAGCAGATTTAGTACTATTAGTATTATTATTATTAATGTTATTGTTATTAATATGACGACTAAAAACGATTCTGAAGACTTTGGTGACTTTTATGTCTTTTTCTTTTTTCTCTACTAAAGTGTTAGACACAATTAATTTAGTTTAATTTCAGTATTTCAAACATTTTATTTTTAAGCAAGTTTTTGTTAAATATTATTTATATCCAACTTTATAACTCGCTTATGGTTGGTCCTACAAGAAAAATGCAAATAACTATTTTGTAGGAAATGTTATCAGCTTTAATTTTGAAAGAAAGATAAAAATTGATAGGAGTAACTGTTTTCGAGATATAAGCAAAAAACCAAAGTAAAAACTGTTACCGTTTCAGAACAAAAATGTAATTCAGTTTTCAATGTTTGAGACGAAGACAAAAATGCAGCATTTAAAATCGACTCTGAAGACTTCAGTGACTTATATGTCACCCCCTTTTTTTTTAATAAAGTATTGGACCTAATAAATTAAGTGTATTTTAAATCACAAGACATTTTCTGTTAAAGCACTTTTTTTTTAAATATTAATTATTTTCAATCATATATCTCGCTTATTGTTAGTCCTACATGAAAAATGCAAATAACTATTTTGTAGGAAATTTTATCAGCTTGAATTTTAGTAAAAAGATAAAAATTGATAGGAGTAACTGTTTTCGAGATATAAGCAAGAAACCAAAACACTGTTACCTTAATTAAGCGTTTGCATATAAGCAAATTTAGTACTATTAGTATTATTATTATTAATGATATTGTTATTAATATGACAACTAAAGACAACTCTGAAACCTTTAGTGACTTTTATGTCTTTTCCTTTTTTCTCTACTAAAGTGTTAGACACAGTTAAATTAGTTTAATTTCAGTTTTTCAAACATTTTATTTTAAATCAAATTTTTGTTAAATATTATTTATATCCAACTCTATAACTCGCTTATGGTTGGTCCTACAAGAAAAATGCAAATAACTATTTTGTAGAATATTTTATCAGCTTTAATTTTGAAAGAAAGACAAAAATTCATAGGAGTAACTGTTTTCGAGATATAAGCAAGAAACCAAAAAACTGTTACCTTAATAAAGCGCTTGCATATAAGCAGATTTAGTACTATTAGTATTATTATTATTAATGTTATTGTTATTAATATGACGACTAAAAACGATTCTGAAGACTTTGGTGACTTTTATGTCTTTTTCTTTTTTCTCTACTAAAGTGTTAGACACAATTAATTTAGTTTAATTTCAGTATTTCAAACATTTTATTTTTAAGCAAGTTTTTGTTAAATATTATTTATATCCAACTTTATAACTCGCTTATGGTTGGTCCTACAAGAAAAATGCAAATAACTATTTTGTAGGAAATGTTATCAGCTTTAATTTTGAAAGAAAGATAAAAATTGATAGGAGTAACTGTTTTCGAGATATAAGCAAAAAACCAAAGTAAAAACTGTTACCGTTTCAGAACAAAAATGTAATTCAGTTTTCAATGTTTGAGACGAAGACGAAAATGCAGCATTTAAAATCGACTCTGAAGACTTCAGTGACTTATATGTCACCCCCTTTTTTTTTTTAATAAAGTATTGGACCTAATAAATTAAGTGAATTTTAAATCACAAGACATTTTCTGTTAGAGCACTTCTTTTTTAAATATTAATTATTTTCAATCTTATATCTCGCTTATGGTTAGTCCTACATAAAAAATGCAAATAACTATTTTGTAGGAAATTTTATCAGCTTGAATTTTAGTAAAAAGATAAAAATTGATAGGAGTAACTGTTTTCGAGATATGAGCAAGAAACCAAAACACTGTTACCTTAATTAAGCGTTTGCATATAAGCAAATTTAGTACTATTAGTATTATTATTATTAATGTTATTGTTATTAATATGACGATTAAAGACAACTTTGAAACCTTTAGTGACTTTTATGTTTTCTTCTTTTTCCTCTACTAAAGTGTTAGACACAATTAAATTAGTTTAATTTCAGTTTTTCAAACATTTTATTTTAAAGCAAATTTTTGTTAAATATTATTTATATCCAACTCTATAACTCGTTTATGGTTGGTCCTACAAGAAAAATGCAAATAACTATTTTGTAGGAAATTTTATCAGCTTTAATTTTGAAAGAAAGATAAAAATTGATAGGAGTAACTGTTTTCGAGATATAAGCAAAAAACCAAAGTAAAAACTGTTACCGTTTCAGAACAAAAATATAATTCAGTTTTCAATGTTTGAGACGAAGACGAAAATGCAGCATTTAAAATCGACTCTGAAGACTTCAGTGACTTATATGTCACCCCCTTTTTTTCTAATAAAGTATTGGACCTAATAAATTAAGTGTATTTTAAATCACAAGACATTTTCTGTTAAAGCACTTCTTTTTTAAATATTAATTATTTTCAATCTTATATCTCGCTTATGGTTAGTCCTACATAAAAAATGCAAATAAATATTTTGTAGGAAATTTTATCAGCTTGAATTTTAGTAAAAAGATAAAAATTGATAGGAGTAACTGTTTTCGAGATATGAGCAAGAAACCAAAACACTGTTACCTTAATTAAGCGTTTGCATATAAGCAAATTTAGTACTATTAGTATTATTATTATTAATGTTATTGTTATTAATATGACGATTAAAGACAACTTTGAAACCTTTAGTGACTTTTATGTCTTCTTCTTTTTCCTCTACTAAAGTGTTAGACACAATTAAATTAGTTTAATTTCAGTTTTTCAAACATTTTATTTTAAAGCAAATTTTTGTTAAATATTATTTATATCCAACTTTATAACTCGCTTATGGTTGGTTCTACAAGAAAAATGCAAATAACTATTTTGTAGAATATTTTATCAGCTTTAATTTTGAAAGAAAGACAAAAATTCATAGGAGTAACTGTTTTCGAGATATAAGCAAGAAACCAAAAAACTGTTACCTTAATAAAGCGCTTGCATATAAGCAGATTTAGTACTATTAGTATTATTATTATTAATGTTATTGTTATTAATATGACGACTAAAAACGATTCTGAAGACTTTGGTGACTTTTATGTCTTTTTCTTTTTTCTCTACTAAAGTGTTAGACACAATTAATTTAGTTTAATTTCAGTATTTCAAACATTTTATTTTTAAGCAAGTTTTTGTTAAATATTATTTATATCCAACTTTATAACTCGCTTATGGTTGGTCCTACAAGAAAAATGCAAATAACTATTTTGTAGGAAATGTTATCAGCTTTAATTTTGAAAGAAAGATAAAAATTGATAGGAGTAACTGTTTTCGAGATATAAGCAAAAAACCAAAGTAAAAACTGTTACCGTTTCAGAACAAAAATGTAATTCAGTTTTCAATGTTTGAG
This sequence comes from Tribolium castaneum, assembly GCF_031307605.1. Lineage (NCBI taxonomy): Eukaryota > Metazoa > Arthropoda > Insecta > Coleoptera > Tenebrionidae > Tribolium > Tribolium castaneum. Next base: position 92,498 of record NW_026986639.1, on the reverse strand, counting down.
ACGAAGACAAAAATGCAGCATTTAAAATCGACTCTGAAGACTTCAGTGACTTATATGTCACCCCCTTTTTTTTTTAATAAAGTATTGGACCTAATAAATTATGTGTATTTTAAATCACAAGACATTTTCTGTTAAAGCACTTTTTTTTTAAATATTAATTATTTTCAATCATATATCTCGCTTATTGTTAGTCCTACATGAAAAATGCAAATAACTATTTTGTTGGAAATTTTATCAGCTTGAATTTTAGTAAAAAGATAAAAATTGATAGGAGTAACTGTTTTCGAGATATAAGCAAGAAACCAAAACACTATTACCTTAATTAAGCGTTTGCATATAAGCAAATTTAGTACTATTAGTATTATTATTATTAATGTCATTGTTATTAATATGACAACTAAAGACAACTCTGAAACCTTTAGTGACTTTTATGTCTTTTCCTTTTTTCTCTACTAAAGTGTTAGACACAGTTAAATTAGTTTAATTTCAGTTTTTCAAACATTTTATTTTAAAGCAAATTTTTGTTAAATATTATTTATATCCAACTCTATAACTCGCTTATGGTTGGTCCTACAAGAAAAATGCAAATAACTGTTTTGTAGAATATTTTATCAGCTTTAATTTTGAAAGAAAGACAAAAATTCATAGGAGTAACTGTTTTCGAGATATAAGCAAGAAACCAAAAAACTGTTACCTTAATAAAGCGCTTGCATATAAGCAGATTTAATACTATTAGTATTATTATTATTAATGTTATTGTTATTAATATGACGACTAAAAACGATTCTGAAGACTTTGGTGACTTTTATGTCTTTTTCTTTTTTCTCTACTAAAGTGTTAGACACAATTAATTTAGTTTAATTTCAGTATTTCAAACATTTTATTTTTAAGCAAGTTTTTGTTAAATATTATTTATATCCAACTTTATAACTCGCTTATGGTTGGTCCTACAAGAAAAATGCAAATAACTATTTTGTAGGAAATGTTATCAGCTTTAATTTTGAAAGAAAGATAAAAATTGATAGGAGTAACTGTTTTCGAGATATAAGCAAAAAACCAAAGTAAAAACTGTTACCGTTTCAGAACAAAAATGTAATTCAGTTTTCAATGTTTGAGACGAAGACGAAAATGCAGCATTTAAAATCGACTCTGAAGACTTCAGTGACTTATATGTCACCCCCTTTTTTTTTTAATAAAGTATTGGACCTAATAAATTAAGTGTATTTTAAATCACAAGACATTTTCTGTTAGAGCACTTCTTTTTTAAATATTAATTATTTTCAATCTTATATCTCGCTTATGGTTAGTCCTACATAAAAAATGCAAATAACTATTTTGTAGGAAATTTTATCAGCTTGAATTTTAGTAAAAAGATAAAAGTTGATAGGAGTAACTGTTTTCGAGATATGAGCAAGAAACCAAAACACTGTTACCTTAATTAAGCGTTTGCATATAAGCAAATTTAGTACTATTAGTATTATTATTATTAATGTTATTGTTATTAATATGACAACTAAAGACAACTCTGAAACCTTTAGTGACTTTTATGTCTTTTTCTTTTTCCTCTACTAAAGTGTTAGACACAATTAATTTAGTTTAATTTCGGTTTTTCAAACATTTTATTTTAAAGCAAATTTTTGTTAAATATTAAAAACTATAAAATGGCTTAGATTGCCTAAAAACACAGATCACACATGATCTTTTGCATAAAAATGAGAAAACGCTCATGTAACACACAAAATAAGCTCCATTTTTCCTTTTTAAAAGTATTATTATTATTATTACTTTTGTTACTATTACTATTATTATTATTATTATTATTATTATTATTATTGTTATTATTATTATTATTATTATTATTATTATTATTAATATTATTATTATTATTATTATTATTAAAAACTTATATTAAACAGTCAGAAAACGTCGTATTCTGACACAACTTAAAACACAGATCACACATGATCTTTTGCATAGAAATGAGAAAACGCTCATATAACACAAAATAAGCTTCATTTTGGCTTAGAAAACTAAGCTTACTTTTACTACTACTATTATTTTTATTTTTATTATTATTATTATTATTACTATTATTTTTATTATTATTATTACTATTATTATTATTATTATTATTATTATTATTATTATTATTATTATTATTATTATTATTATTATTATTATTATTATTAATATTATTATTATTAAAGACCGATTATAACTTTTGTATAGTAAATGTTTTTATACCAGTTTTAAAATGAGTTATTAATTTTAGACAATTTCTTGCCTAAAAACACAGATCACAGATGATCTCTTGCATAGAAATGAGAAAACGCTCAGATAACACAAAATAAGCATCATTTTTGCTTAGAAAAACTAAGCTTTAATTTAGAAAGAAATTTATTATTATAAGTATTATTATCATTATTATTATTATTATTATTATTTTTATTATTATTGTTTCTTTTATTACTATTATTATTATTATTATTATTATTATTATTATTATTATTAACTTTTGTTTAGTAAATGTTTTTATACCAGTTTTAAAATGAGTTATTAATTTTATTCAATTTCTTGCCTAAAAACACAGATCACAGATGATCTCTTGCATAGAAATGAGAAAACGCTCATATAACACACAAAATAAGCATCATTTTTGCTTAGAAAAACTAAGCTTTAATTTAGAAAGAAATTCATTATTATAAGTATTATTATCATTATTATTATTATTATTATTATTATTATTATTATTATTATTATTATTATTACTATTATTATTATTATTATTATTACTATTATTATTATTATTATTTTTATTATTATTATTATTATTATTATTATTATTATTATTATTATTATTATTATTATTATTATTATTATTATTATTATTATTATTATTATTATTATTGTTATTATTATTATTATTATTAAAAACTTATATTAAACAGACAGAAAACGTCGTATTCTGACACAAAAAAACGAATTACGTTATAGACTTGACGAGAACGGCGTATCTCGGACTCTTATAGGACTCTTATAGGGTCAAAAATTATCAGTTTGGATTAAAACAAATTATTTTTGTTGACTCTCAGTTTGAATTGTTCATCAGTTCAAACAAAAACGGCTTACTTTAGACGATCTTTTGCTTTGAACAAGAAAACTTACATCGAACAGACTAAAAACGTATTAATCTGGCATAAAAGAGCAATTTATGTATCACTTTGGATAAAGGCAGCTAATCCTATTCGTTTCATTGCTTAAAATAGACAAGATTGTTAATAAATCTAACAAAAACGCTGTATTCTAGCACAAAATACTAATTACATTATAGTTTCGACGAGAATAGCTTATTTGGAATGATTCTATGCTTCCAAACGAGTAAATTTTTAATAAACAGATGCCAAACATCATGTTTTGTCCTATAAAGACATTTTATATTGCAGTTTGTATGAAAACAAAATATTTTCGTTGATTCTTTGTTAGAAGCAGCAAACCTAACATTAAAGAATCTGAAAACTTTGTATTCGGACACAAACCACCGAATTTTGTTTCAGTTTAGACAAAAACGGTTGATTTTCGACAATATTTTGCTTTGAACAAGAAAGCTTATATCAAACTGACTAAAAACGTCTTATTTTAGCACAAAACAAAAGATTTGCGTTATAGTCTTAAAGCTGATTCATGCCACAGTTTGGATAAAAACCAATTATTTTTGTTAATTCATTGTTACAAACAAGAAACCTTACATCAAAGAAACTGAAAACCCCTTATTTAGGCACAGAAATTCGAATTACGTTTCAGTCTGGACAAAAACTGCTTATTTTAGACGATCCTTTGTTTTGAACACGAAAACTTACATTAAAAAGATTAAAAACGTCTTATTCTGGCTGAAAACTGCAAATTATATATTACTCTAGATAAAAGCAATTTATCCTGATTACTCCTTTACTTAGAATAGAGTAAACTTGTATAAAACTTAATGAAAACTTTAAATTTCGTCTCAAAGAAATAATTTACGTTATAGTTTTGACCAGCACTGTTTATTTCAAACGAAATTATGATTCGAAACTAATGAACTTTTATGGGGCAGATGCAAAACCAAATATTACCATATAAAGCGTTGTTTTAAAGCAAAGTATTACCTTTTGCAACAAGAAATTTCACGTCAAAGAAACTGAAAACATCGTATCCATGCACAAATATCGAATTACGTATCAGTTTAGGCAAATACAGCTTATTTTAAACGATTCCTTGCTATAAACAAGAAAAATTTTATCAAACATATTGAAAATGTCTTATTCTCGAAAATAAGAGCAAATTATGTATCAGTTTTAACAAAAGCGGATTACTCTGTTTGATTCTATGCTTAGAGTAGAGTAAACTACTATAAAACGTAATGAAAACTCTATATTCAAGCTCAAAAGAACAAATTACGTTATAGTTTTGACAAAAAAAAATTATTTCGGACGACTACATATTTCGAAGTAAGCAAACTTTAATTGAACAAGTGCAAAAGCTAATACTTTGCTTTAAAATAACGATTTATGTGGTAATATGGTATTTTGCATCTGTCCTATAAAAGTTTACTCGTTTCGCTCCATTGAATCATTCGAAATAAATTATTTTGACACAACAACGAAAATAATTTTTTTGTTTAAACTGTAACATGTCGTTTTTATAAAACGAACTAAGACGTTTGGCATCTGTTTAGTGAAAGTTTTCTCGTTTGGGGGCATAAAATCGTTTGAAATTAACAGTTCTGGTCAAAACTATAACGTAAATTATTTCTTTGAGACGAAATTTAAAGTTTTCATTAAGTTTTATACAAGTTTGCTCTATTCTAAGCAAAGGAGTAATCAGGATAAACTGCTCTTATCCAAAGTAATACATAATTTGCAGTTTTGAGCCAGAATAAGACGTTTTTAATCTTTTTAATGTAAGTTTTCGTGTTCAAAAGAAAGAATCGTCTAAAATAAGCAATTTGTGTCCAGACTGAAACGTAATTTGATTTTCTGGGCCTGAATAAGAGATTTTCAGTTTCTTTGATGTAAGGTTTCTTGTTTGTAACAATGAATAAACGAAAATCATTGGTTTTAATCCAAACTGTGACATAAATCGTTTTTTAAAGGCGAAATCAGACGTTTTGTCTCTGTTCAGTGAAAGTATAGTGGTTTCAAAGCATAGAATCGTTTGAAATTAACAGTTCTCGTCAAGACTATAACGCAAATCTTTAAAGTGATACAAAGAAATAATTTACGTAATAGTTTTGACCAGAACTGTTAATTTCAAACGATTTTATGCCCCCAAACGAGAAAACTTTCACTAAACAGATGCCAAACGTCTTAGTTCGTTTTATAAAAGCGACTTATGTTACAGTTTAAACAAAAACAAATTATTTGTGTTGTTGTTGTGTCAAAATAATTTATTTCTAATGATTCAATGGAGCGAAACGGGTAAACTTTTATAGGACAGATGCAAAATACCATATTACCACATAAATCATTATTTTAAAGCAAAGTATTAGCTTTTGCACATGTTCAATTAAAGTTTGCTTACTTCGAAGTATGTAATCGTCCGAAATATTTTTTTTTGTCAAAACTATAACGTAATTTGTTCTTTTGAGCTTGAATATAGAGTTTTCATTACGTTTTATAGTAGTTTACTCTACTCTAAGCATAGAATCAAACAGAGTAATCCGCTTTTGTTAAAACTGATACATAATTTGCTCTTATTTTCGAGAATAAGACGTTTTCAATATGCTTGATAAAATTTTTCTTGTTTATAGCAAGGAATCGTTTAAAATAAGCTGTATTTGCCTAAACTGATACGTAATTAGATATTTATGTATGGATACGAAGTTTTCAGTTTCTTTGACGTGAAATTTCTTGTTGCAAAAGGTAATACTTTGCTTTAAAACAACGCTTTATATGGTAATATGTGGTTTTGCATCTGCCCCATAAAAGTTCATTAGTTTCGAATCATAATTTCGTTTGAAATAAACAGTGCTGGTCAAAACTATAACGTAAATTATTTCTTTGAGACGAAATTTAAAGTTTTCATTAAGTTTTATACAAGTTTACTCTATTCTAAGTAAAGGAGTAATCAGGATAAATTGCTTTTATCTAGAGTAATATATAATTTGCAGTTTTCAGCCAGAATAAGACATTTTTAATCTTTTTAATGTAAGTTTTCGTGTTCAAAACAAAGGATCGTCTAAAATAAGCAGTTTTTGTCCAGACTGAAACGTAATTCGAATTTCTGTGCCTAAATAAAGGGTTTTCAGTTTCTTTGATGTAAGGTTTCTTGTTTGTAACAATGAATTAACAAAAATAATTGGTTTTTATCCAAACTGTGGCATGAATCAGCTTTAAGACTATAACGCAAATCTTTTATTTTGTGCTAAAATAAAACGTTTTTAGTCAGTTTGATATAAGCTTTCTTGTTCAAAGCAAAATATTGTCGAAAATCAACCGTTTTTGTCTAAACTGAAACAAAATTCGGTGGTTTGTGTCCGAATACAAAGTTTTCAGATTCTTTAATGTTAGGTTTGCTGCTTCTAACAAAGAATCAACGAAAATATTTTGTTTTAATACAAACTGCAATATAAAATGTCTTTAGAGGACAAAACATGATGTTTGGCATCTGTTTATTAAAAATTTACTCGTTTGGAAGCATAGAATCATTCCAAATAAGCTATTCTCGTCGAAACTATAATGTAATTAGTATTTTGTGCTAGAATACAGCGTTTTTGTTAGATTTATTAACAATTTTGTCTATTTTAAGCAATGAAACGAATAGGATTAGCTGCCTTTATCCAAAGTGATACATAAATTGCTCTTTTATGCCAGATTAATACGTTTTTAGTCTGTTCGATGTAAGTTTTCTTGTTCAAAGCAAAAGATCGTCTAAAGTAAGCCGTTTTTGTTTGAACTGATGAACAATTCAGACTGAGAGTCAACAAAAATAATTTGTTTTAATCCAAACTGATAATTTTTGACCCTATAAGAGTCCTATAAGAGTCCGAGATACGCCGTTCTCGTCAAGTCTATAACGTAATTCGTTTTTTTGTGTCAGAATACGACGTTTTCTGTCTGTTTAATTTAAGTTTTTAATAATAATAATAATAATAACAATAATAATAATAATAATAATAACAATAATAATAATAATAATAATAATAATAATAATAATAATAATAATAATAATAATAGTAATAATAATAATAATAATAATAATAGTAATAATAATAATAATAATAATAATAATAATAATAATAATAATAATAATAATAATAATAATAATGATAATAATACTTATAATAATGAATTTCTTTCTAAATTAAAGCTTAGTTTTTCTAAGCAAAAATGATGCTTATTTTGTGTGTTATATGAGCGTTTTCTCATTTCTATGCAAGAGATCATCTGTGATCTGTGTTTTTAGGCAAGAAATTGAATAAAATTAATAACTCATTTTAAAACTGGTATAAAAACATTTACTATACAAAAGTTAATAATAATAATAATAATAATAATAATAATAGTAATAAAAAAAACAATAATAATAATAATAATAATAATAATAATAATAATGATAATAATACTTATAATAATAAATTTCTTTCTAAATTAAAGCTTAGTTTTTCTAAGCAAAAATGAAGCTTATTTTGTGTGTTATATGAGCGCTTTCTCATTTCTATGCAAGAAATCATCTGTGATCTGTATTTTTAGGCAAGAAATTGTCTAAAATTAATAACTCATTTTAAAACTGGTATAAAAACATTTACTATACAAAAGTTAATAATAATAATAATAATAATAATAATAATAATAATAATAATAATAATAATAATAGTAATAATAATAATAATAATAGTAATAATAATAATAATAATAATAATAGTAATAAAAGAAATAATAATAATAATAATAATAATAATAATAATAATAATAATAATAATAATAATAATAATGATAATAATACTTATAATAATAAATTTCTTTCTAAATTAAAGCTTAGTTTTTTTAAGCAAAAATGATGCTTATTTTGTGTTATCTGAGCGTTTTCTCATTTCTATGCAAGAGATCATCTGTGATCTGTGTTTTTAGGCAAGAAATTGTCTAAAATTAATAACTCATTTTAAAACTGGTATAAAAACATTTACTATACAAAAGTTATAATCGGTCTTTAATAATAATAATAATAATAATAATAATAATAATAATAATAATAATAATAATAGTAATAATAATAAAAAAGTAAGCTTAGTTTTCTAAGCCAAAATGAAGCTTATTTTGTGTTATATGAGCGTTTTCTCATTTCTATGCAAAAGATCATGTGTGATCTGTGTTTTAAGTTGTGTCAGAATACGACGTTTTCTGTCTGTTTAATATAAGTTTTTAATAATAATAATAATAATAATAATAATAATAACAATAATAATAATAATAATAATAATAATAATAATAATAATAATAATAATAATAATAATAATAATAATAATAATAATAATAATAATAATAATAATAATAATAATAATAATAATAATAACAATAATAATAATAATAATAATAATAATAATAATAGTAATAGTAACAAAAGTAATAATAATAATAATACTTTTAAAAAGGAAAAATGGAGCTTATTTTGTGTGTTACATGAGCGTTTTCTCATTTTTATGCAAAAGATCATGTGTGATCTGTGTTTTTAGGCAATCTAAGCCAATTTATAGTTTTTAATATTTAACAAAAATTTGCTTTAAAATAAAATGTTTGAAAAACCGAAATTAAACTAAATTAATTGAGTCTAACACTTTAGTAGAGGAAAAAGAAAAAGACATAAAAGTCACTAAAGGTTTCAGAGTTGTCTTTAGTTGTCATATTAATAACAATAACATTAATAATAATAATACTAATAGTACTAAATTTGCTTATATGCAAACGCTTAATTAAGGTAACAGTGTTTTGGTTTCTTGCTTATATCTCAAAAACAGTTACTTCTATCAATTTTTATCTTTTTACTAAAATTCAAGCTGATAAAATTTCCTACAAAATAGTTATTTGCATTTTTCATGTAGGACTAACCATAAGCGAGATATATGATTGAAAATAATTAATATTTAAAAAAAAAGTGCTTTAACAGAAAATGTCTTGTGATTTAAAATACACTTAATTTATTGGGTCCAATACTTTATTAGAAGAAAAAGGAAGTGACATAAAAGTCACTGAAGTCTTCAAAGTCGTTTTTAAATGCTGCAGTTTCGTCTTCGTCTCAAACATTGAAAACTGAATTACATTTTTGTTCAGTATCAGTCACAGTTTTCTTATTGGTTTTTTGCTTATATCTCGAAAACAGTTACTCCTATCAATTTTTATCTTTCTGTCAAAATTAAAGCTGATAAAATTTCCTACAAAATAGTTATTTGCATTTTTCTTGTAGGACCAACCATAAGCGAGTTATAGAGTTGGATATAAATAATATTTAACAAAAATTTGCTTTAAAATAAAATGTTTGAAAAACTGAAATTAAACTAATTTAATTGTGTCTAACACTTTCGTAGGGGAAAAAGAAGAAGACATAAAAGTCACTAAAGGTTTCAAAGTTGTCTTTAATCGTCATATTAATAACAATAACATTAATAATAATAATACTAATAGTACTAAATTTGCTTATATGCAAACGCTTAATTAAGGTAACAGTGTTTTGGTTTCTTGCTCATATCTCGAAAACAGTTACTCCTATCAATTTTTATCTTTTTACTAAAATTCAAGCTGATAAAATTTCCTACAAAATAGTTATTTGCATTTTTTATGTAGGACTAACCATAAGCGAGATATAAGATTGAAAATAATTAAAATTTAAAAAAGAAGTGCTTTAACAGAAAATGTCTTGTGATTTAAAATACACTTAATTTATTAGGTCCAATACTTTATTAAAAAAAAAAGGGGGTGACATATAAGTCACTGAAGTCTTCAGAGTCGATTTTAAATGCTGCATTTTCGTCTTCGTCTCAAACATTGAAAACTGAATTACATTTTTGTTCTGAAACGGTAACAGTTTTTACTTTGGTTTTATGCTTATATCTCGAAAACAGTTACTCCTATCAATTTTTATCTTTCTTTCAAAATTAAAGCTGATAACATTTCCTACAAAATAGTTATTTGCATTTTTCTTGTAAGACCAACCATAAGCGAGTTATAAAGTTGGATATAAATAATATTTAACAAAAACTTGCTTAAAAATAAAATGTTTGAAATACTGAAATTAAACTAAATTAATTGTGTCTAACACTTTAGTAGAGAAAAAAGAAAAAGACATAAAAGTCACCAAAGTCTTCAGAATCGTTTTTAGTCGTCATATTAATAACAATAACATTAATAATAATAATACTAATAGTACTAAATCTGCTTATATGCAAGCGCTTTATTAAGGTAACAGTTTTTTGGTTTCTTGCTTATATCTCAAAAACAGTTACTCCTATGAATTTTTATCTTTTTGTCAAAATTAAAGCTGATAAAATTTCCTACAAAATAGTTATTTGCATTTTTCTTGTAGGACCAACCATAAGCGAGTTATAGAGTTGGATATAAATAATATTTAACAAAAATTTGCTTTAAAATAAAATGTTTGAAAAACTGAAATTAAACTAATTTAATTGTGTCTAACACTTTAGTAGAGGAAAAAGAAGAAGACATAAAAGTCACTAAAGGTTTCAAAGTTGTCTTTAATCGTCATATTAATAACAATAACATTAATAATAATAATACTAATAGTACTAAATTTGCTTATATGCAAACGCTTAATTAAGGTAACAGTGTTTTGGTTTCTTGCTCAGATCTCGAAAACAGTTACTCCTATCAATTTTTGTCTTTTTACTAAAATTCAAGCTGATAAAATTTCCTACAAAATAGTTATTTGCATTTTTTATGTAGGACTAACCATAAGCGAGATATAAGATTGAAAATAATTAATATTTAAAAAAGAAGTGCTTTAACAGAAAATGTCTTGTGATTTAAAATACACTTAATTTATTAGGTCCAATACTTTATTAAAAAAAAAAGGGGGTGACATATAAGTCACTGAAGTTTTCAGAGTCGATTTTAAATGCTGCATTTTCGTCTTCGTCTCAAACATTGAAAACTGAATTACATTTTTGTTCTGAAACGGTAACAGTTTTTACTTTGGTTTTTTGCTTATATCTCGAAAACAGTTACTCCTATCAATTTTTATCTTTCTTTCAAAATTAAAGCTGATAACATTTCCTACAAAATAGTTATTTGCATTTTTCTTGTAAGACCAACCATAAGCGAGTTATAAAGTTGGATATAAATAATATTTAACAAAAACTTGCTTAAAAATAAAATGTTTGAAATACTGAAATTAAACTAAATTAATTGTGTCTAACACTTTAGTAGAGAAAAAAGAAAAAGACATAAAAGTCACCAAAGTCTTCAGAATCGTTTTTAGTCGTCATATTAATAACAATAACATTAATAATAATAATACTAATAGTACTAAATCTGCTTATATGCAAGCGCTTTATTAAGGTAACAGTTTTTTGGCTTCTTGCTTATATCTCGAAAACAGTTACTCCTATGAATTTTTGTCTTTTTTTCAAAATTAATGCTGATAAAATATTCTACAAAATAGTTATTTGCATTTTTCTTGTAGGACCAACCATAAGCGAGTTATAGAGTTGGATATAAATAATATTTAACAAAAATTTGCTTTAAAATAAAATGTTGGAAAAACGGAAATTAAACTAATTTAACTGTGTCTAACACTTTAGTAGGGAAAAAAGGAAAAGACATAAAAGTCACTAAAGGTTTCAGAGTTGTCTTTAGTTGTCATATTAATAACAATAACATTAATAATAATAATACTAATAGTACTAAATTTGCTTATATGCAAACGCTTAATTAAGGTAACAGTGTTTTGGTTTCTTGCTTATATCTCGAAAACAGTTACTCCTATCAATTTTTATCTTTTTACTAAAATTCAAGCTGATAAAATTTCCTACAAAATAGTTATTTGCATTTTTTATGTAGGACTAACCATAAGCGAGATATATGATTGAAAATAATTAATATTTAAAAAAGAAGTGCTTTAACAGAAAATGTCTTGTGATTTAAAATACACTTAATTTATTGGGTCCAATACTTTATTAGAAGAAAAAGGAAGTGACATAAAAGTCACTGAAGTCTTCAGAGTCGTTTTTAAATGCTGCAGTTTCGTCTTCGTCTCAAACATTGAAAACTGAATTACATTTTTGTTCAGTAACAGTCACAGTTTTCTTATTGGTTTTTTGCTTATATCTCGAAAACAGTTACTCCTATCAATTTTTATCTTTCTGTCAAAATTAAAGCTGATAAAATTTCCTACAAAATAGTTATTTGCATTTTTCTTGTAGGACCAACCATAAGCGAGTTATAGAGTTGGATATAAATAATATTTAACAAAAATTTGCTTTAAAATAAAATGTTTGAAAAACTGAAATTAAACTAATATAATTGTGTCTAACACTTTAGTAGAGGAAAAAGAAGAAGACATAAAAGTCACTAAAGGTTTCAAAGTTGTCTTTAATCGTCATATTAATAACAATAACATTAATAATAATAATACTAATAGTACTAAATTTGCTTATATGCAAACGCTTAATTAAGGTAACAGTGTTTTGATTTCTTGCTCATATCTCGAAAACAGTTACTCCTATCAATTTTTATCTTTTTACTAAAATTCAAGCTGATAAAATTTCCTACAAAATAGTTATTTGCATTTTTTATGTAGGACTAACCATAAGCGAGATATAAGATTGAAAATAATTAATATTTAAAAAAAAAGTGCTTTAACAGAAAATGTCTTGTGATTTAAAATACACTTAATTTATTAGGTCCAATACTTTATTAGAAGAAAAAGGAAGTGACATAAAAGTCACTGAAGTCTTCAGAGTCGTTTTTAAATGCTGCAGTTTCGTCTTCGTCTCAAACATTGAAAACCGAATTACATTTTTGTTCAGTAACAGTCACAGTTTTCTTATTGGTTTTTTGCTTATATCTCGAAAACAGTTACTTTTATCAATTTTTATCTTTCTTTCAAAATTAAAGCTGATAAAATTTCCTACAAAATAGTTATTTGCATTTTTCTTGTAAGACCAGCCATAAGCGAGTTATAATGTTGGATATAAATAATATTTAACAAAAACTTGCTTAAAAATAAAATGTTTGAAATACTGAAATTAAACTAAATTAATTGTGTCTAACACTTTAGTAGAGAAAAAAGAAAAAGACATAAAAGTCACCAAAGTCTTTAGAATCGTTTTTAGTCGTCATATTAATAACAATAACATTAATAATAATAATACTAATAGTACTAAATCTGCTTATATGCAAGCGCTTTATTAAGGTAACAGTTTTTTGGTTTCTTGCTTATATCTCGAAAACAGTTACTCCTATGAATTTTTGTCTTTCTTTCAAAATTAAAGCTGATAAAATATTCTACAAAATAGTTATTTGCATTTTTCTTGTAGGACCAACCATAAGCGAGTTATAGAGTTGGATATAAATAATATTTAACAAAAATTTGCTTTAAAATAAAATGTTTGAAAAACGGAAATTAAACTAATTTAACTGTGTCTAACACTTTAGTAGAGAAAAAAAGGAAAAGACATAAAAGTCACTAAAGGTTTCAGAGTTGTCTTTAGTTGTCATATTAATAACAATAACATTAATAATAATAATACTAATAGTACTAAATTTGCTTATATGCAAACGCTTAATTAAGGTAACAGTGTTTTGGTTTCTTGCTTATATCTCGAAAACAGTTACTCCTATCAATTTTTATTTTTTTACTAAAATTCAAGCTGATAAAATTTCCTACAAAATAGTTATTTGCATTTTTCATGTAGGACTAACCATAAGCGAGATATATGATTGAAAATAATTAATATTTAAAAAAAAAAGTGCTTTAACAGAAAATGTCTTGTGATTTAAAATACACTTAATTTATTGGGTCCAATACTTTATTAGAAGAAAAAGGAAGTGACATTAAAGTCACTGAAGTCTTCAGAGTCGTTTTTAAATGCTGCAGTTTCGTCTTCGTCTCAAACATTGAAAACCGAATTACATTTTTGTTCAGTAACAGTCACAGTTTTCTTATTGGTTTTTTGCTTATATCTCGAAAACAGTTACTCCTATCAATTTTTATCTTTCTTTCAAAATTAAAGCTGATAAAATTTCCTACAAAATAGTTATTTGCATTTTTCTTGTAGGACCAACCATAAGCGAGTTATAGAGTTGGATATAAATAATATTTAACAAAAATTTGCTTTAAAATAAAATGTTTGAAAAACTGAAATTAAACTAATTTAATTGTGTCTAACACTTTAGTAGAGGAAAAAGAAGAAGACATAAAAATCACTAAAGGTTTCAAAGTTGTCTTTAATCGTCATATTAATAACAATAACATTAATAATAATAATACTAATAGTACTAAATTTGCTTATATGCAAACGCTTAATTAAGGTAACAGTGTTTTGGTTTCTTGCTCATATCTCGAAAACAGTTACTCCTATCAATTTTTATCTTTTTACTAAAATTCAAGCTGATAAAATTTCCTACAAAATAGTTATTTACATTTTTTATGTAGGACTAACCATAAGCGAGATATAAGATTGAAAATAATTAATATTTAAAAAAGAAGTGCTTTAACAGAAAATGTCTTGTAATTTAAAATACACTTAATTTATTAGGTCCAATACTTTATTAAAAAAAAAAGGGGGTGACATATAAGTCACTGAAGTCTTCAGGGTCGATTTTAAATGCTGCATTTTCGTCTTCGTCTCAAACATTGAAAACTGAATTACATTTTTGTTCTGAAACGGTAACAGTTTTTACTTTGGTTTTTTGCTTATATCTCGAAAACAGTTACTCCTATCAATTTTTATCTTTCTTTCAAAATTAAAGCTGATAACATTTTCTACAAAATAGTTATTTGCATTTTTCTTGTAGGACCAACCATAAGCGAGTATAGAGTTGGACATAAATAATATTTAACAAAAATTTGCTTTAAAATAAAATGTTTGAAAAACTGAAATTAAACTAAATTAATTGTGTCTAACACTTTAGTAGAGAAAAAAGAAAAAGACATAAAAGTCACCAAAGTCTTCAGAATCGTTTTTAGTCGTCATATTAATAACAATAACATTAATAATAATAATACTAATAGTACTAAATCTGCTTATATGCAAGCGCTTTATTAAGGTAACAGTTTTTACTTTGGTTTTTTGCTTATATCTCGAAAACAGTTACTCCTATCAATTTTTATCTTTCTTTCAAAATTAAAGCTGATAACATTTCCTACAAAATAGTTATTTGCATTTTTCTTGTAGGACCAACCATAAGCGAGTATAGAGTTGGATATAAATAATATTTAACAAAAATTTGCTTTAAAATAAAATGTTTGAAAAACTGAAATTAAACTAATTTAACTGTGTCTAACACTTTAGTAGAGAAAAAAGGAAAAGACATAAAAGTCACTAAAGGTTTCAGAGTTGTCTTTAGTTGTCATATTAATAACAATAACATTAATAATAATAATACTAATAGTACTAAATTTGCTTATATGCAAACGCTTAATTAAGGTAACAGTGTTTTGGTTTCTTGCTTATATCTCGAAAACAGTTACTCCTATCAATTTTTATCTTTTTACTAAAATTCAAGCTGATAAAATTTCCTACAAAATAGTTATTTGCATTTTTCATGTAGGACTAACCATAAGCGAGATATATGATTGAAAATAATTAATATTTAAAAAAAAAGTGCTTTAACAGAAAATGTCTTGTGATTTAAAATACACTTAATTTATTGGGTCCAATACTTTATTAGAAGAAAAAGGAAGTGACATAAAAATCACTGAAGTCTTCAGAGTCGTTTTTAAATGCTGCAGTTTCGTCTTCGTCTCAAACATTGAAAACCGAATTACATTTTTGTTCAGTAACAGTCACAGTTTTCTTATTGGTTTTTTGCTTATATCTCGAAAACAGTTACTCCTATCAATTTTTATCTTTTTTTCAAAATTAAAGCTGATAAAATTTCCTACAAAATAGTTATTTGCATTTTTCTTGTAGGACCAACCATAAGCGAGTTATAGAGTTGGATATAAATAATATTTAACAAAAATTTGCTTTAAAATAAAATGTTTGAAAAACTGAAATTAAACTAATTTAATTGTGTCTAACACTTTAGTAGAGGAAAAAGAAGAAGACAAGAAAGACAAAAATTCATAGGAGTAACTGTTTTCGAGATATAAGCAAGAAACCAAAAAACTGTTACCTTAATAAAGCGCTTGCATATAAGCAGATTTAGTACTATTAGTATTATTATTATTAATGTTATTGTTATTAATATGACGACTAAAAACGATTCTGAAGACTTTGGTGACTTTTATGTCTTTTTCTTTTTTCTCTACTAAAGTGTTAGACACAATTAATTTAGTTTAATTTCAGTATTTCAATCATTTTATTTTTAAGCAAGTTTTTGTTAAATATTATTTATATCCAACTTTATAACTCGCTTATGGTTGGTCCCACAAGAAAAATGCAAATAACTATTTTGTAGGAAATGTTATCAGCTTTAATTTTGAAAGAAAGATAAAAATTGATAGGAGTAACTGTTTTCGAGATATGAGCAAGAAACCAAAACACTGTTACCTTAATTAAGCGTTTGCATATAAGCAAATTTAGTACTATTAGTATTATTATTATTAATGTTATTGTTATTAATATGACGATTAAAGACAACTTTGAAACCTTTAGTGACTTTTATGTCTTCTTCTTTTTCCTCTACTAAAGTGTTAGACACAATTAAATTAGTTTAATTTCAGTTTTTCAAACATTTTATTTTAAAGCAAATTTTTGTTAAATATTATTTATATCCAACTCTATAACTCGCTTATGGTTGGTCCTACAAGAAAAATGCAAATATTTATTTTGTAGGAAATTTTATCAGCTTTAATTTTGACAGAAAGATAAAAATTTATAGGAGTAACTGTTTTTGAGATATAAGCAAAAAACCAATAAGAAAACTGTGACTGTTACTGAACAAAAATGTAATTCAGTTTTCAATGTTTGAGACGAAGACGAAACTGCAGCATTTAAAAACGACTCTGAAGACTTCAGTGACTTTTATGTCACTTCCTTTTTCTTCTAATAAAGTATTGGACCCAATAAATTAAGTGTATTTTAAATCACAAGACATTTTCTGTTAAAGCACTTTTTTTTAAATATTAATTATTTTCAATCATATATCTCGCTTATGGTTAGTCCTACATGAAAAATGCAAATAACTATTTTATAGGAAATTTTATCAGCTTGAATTTTAGTAAAAAGATAAAAATTGATAGGAGTAACTGTTTTCGAGATATAAGCAAGAAACCAAAACACTGTTACCTTAATTAAGCGTTTGCATATAAGCAAATTTAGTACTATTAGTATTATTATTATTAATGTTATTGTTATTAATATGACAAGTAAAGACAACTCTGAAACCTTTAGTGACTTTTATGTCTCTTCCTTTTTCCTCTACTAAAGTGTTAGACACAATTAAATTAGTTTAATTTCAGTATTTCAAACATTTTATTTTTAAGCAAGTTTTTGTTAAATATTATTTATATCCAACTTTATAACTCGCTTATGGTTGGTCCTACAAGAAAAATGCAAATAACTATTTTGTAGGAAATGTTATCGGCTTTAATTTTGAAAGAAAGATAAAAATTGATAGGAGTAACTGTTTTCGAGATATAAGCAAAAAACCAATGTAAAAACTGTTACCGTTTCAGAACAAAAATGTAATTCAGTTTTCAATGTTTGAGACGAAGACGAAAATGCAGCATTTAAAATCGACTCTGAAGACTTCAGTGACTTATATGTCACCCCCTTTTTTTCTAATAAAGTATTGGACCTAATAAATTAAGTGTATTTTAAATCACAAGACATTTTCTGTTAAAGCACTTCTTTTTTAAATATTAATTATTTTCAATCTTATATCTCGCTTATGGTTAGTCCTACATAAAAAATGCAAATAATTATTTTGTAGGAAATTTTATCAGCTTGAATTTTAGTAAAAAGATAAAAGTTGATAGGAGTAACTGTTTTCGAGATATGAGCAAGAAACCAAAACACTGTTACCTTAATTAAGCGTTTGCATATTAGCAAATTTAGTACTATTAGTATTATTATTATTAATGTTATTGTTATTAATATGACGATTAAAGACAACTTTGAAACCTTTAGTGACTTTTATGTCTTCTTCTTTTTCCTCTACTAAAGTGTTAGACACAATTAAATTAGTTTAATTTCAGTTTTTCAAACATTTTATTTTAAAGCAAATTTTTGTTAAATATTATTTATATCCAACTCTATAACTCGCTTATGGTTGGTCCTACAAGAAAAATGCAAATAACTATTTTGTAGGAAATTTTATCAGCTTTAATTTTGAAAAAAAGATAAAAATTGATAGGAGTAACTGTTTTCGAGATATAAGCAAGAAACCAAAAAACTGTTACCTTAATAAAGCGCTTGCATATAAGCAGATTTAGTACTATTAGTATTATTATTAATAATGTTATTGTTATTAATATGACGACTAAAAACGATTCTGAAGACTTTGGTGACTTTTATGTCTTTTTCTTTTTTCTCTACTAAAGTGTTAGACTCAATTAATTTAGTTTAATTTCGGTTTTTCAAACATTTTATTTAAAGCAAATTTTTGTTAAATATTATTTATATCCAACTCTATAACTCGCTTATGGTTGGTCCTACAAGAAAAATGCAAACAACTATTTTGTAGGAAGCTTTATCAGCTTTAATTTAAAAAAAAAGATAAAAATTGATAGGAGTAACTGTTTTCGAGATATAAGCAAAAAACCAATAAGAAAACTGTAACAGTTACTGAACAAAAATGTAATTCAGTTTTCAATGTTTGAGACGAAGACGAAAATGCAGCATTTACAAACGACTCTAAAAACTTCAGTGACCTTTCTGTCACCTCTTTTTTCTTCTAATAAAGTATTGGACCCAATAAATTAAGTGTATTTTAAATCACAAGACATTTTCTGTTGAAGCACTTTTTTTTAAATTTTAATTATTTTCAAATTTATATCTCGCTTATGGTTAGTCCTACATTAAAAATGCAATTAACTATTTTGTAGGAAATTTTATCAGCTTTAATTTTAGTAAAAAGATAAAAATTGATAGGAGTAACTGTTTTCGAGATATAAGCAAGAAACCAAAACACTGTTACCTTAATTAAGCGTTTGCATATAAGCAAATTTAGTACTATTAGTATTATTATTATTAATGTTATTGTTATTAATATTACGATTAAAGACAACTTTGAAACCTTTAGTGACTTTTATGTCTTCTTCTTTTTCCTCTACTAAAGTGTTAGACACAATTAAATTAGTTTAATTTCAGTTTTTCAAACATTTTATTTTAAAGCAAATTTTTGTTACATATTATTTATATCCAACTCTATAACTCGCTTATGGTTGGTCCTACAAGAAAAATGCAAATAACTATTTTGTAGGAAATTTTATCAGCTTTAATTTTGAAAAAAAGATAAAAATTGATAGGAGTAACTGTTTTCGAGATATAAGCAAAAAACCAATAAGAAAACTGTGACTGTTACTGAACAAAAATGTAATTCGGCTTTCAATGTTTGAGACGAAGACGAAACTGCAGCATTTAAAAACGACTCTGAAGACTTCAGTGACTTTTATGTCACTTCCTTTTTCTTCTAATAAAGTATTGGACCCAATAAATTAAGTGTATTTTAAATCACAAGACATTTTCTGTTAAAGCACTTTTTTTTAAATATTAATTATTTTCAATCATATATCTCGCTTATGGTTAGTCCTACATGAAAAATGCAAATAACTATTTTGTAGGAAATTTTATCAGCTTGAATTTTAGTAAAAAGATAAAAATTGATTGGAGTAACTGTTTTCGAGATATAAGCAAGAAACCAAAACACTGTTACCTTAATTAAGCGTTTGCATATAAGCAAATTTAGTACTATTAGTATTATTATTATTAATGTTATTGTTATTAATATGACAACTAAAGACAACTCTGAAACCTTTAGTGACTTTTATGTCTTTTCCTTTTTTCTCTACTAAAGTGTTAGACACAGTTAAATTAGTTTAATTTCAGTTTTTCAAACATTTTATTTTAAAGCAAATTTTTGTTAAATATTATTTATATCCAACTCTATAACTCGCTTATGGTTGGTCCTACAAGAAAAATGCAAATAACTATTTTGTAGAATATTTTATCAGCTTTAATTTTGAAAGAAAGACAAAAATTCATAGGAGTAACTGTTTTCGAGATATAAGCAAGAAACCAAAAAACTGTTACCTTAATAAAGCGCTTGCATATAAGTAGATTTAGTACTATTAGTATTATTATTATTAATGTTATTGTTATTAATATGACGACTAAAAACGATTCTGAAGACTTTGGTGACTTTTATGTCTTTTTCTTTTTTCTCTACTAAAGTGTTAGACACAATTAATTTAGTTTAATTTCAGTATTTCAAACATTTTATTTTTAAGCAAGTTTTTGTTAAATATTATTTATATCCAACTTTATAACTCGCTTATGGTTGGTCCTACAAGAAAAATGCAAATAACTATTTTGTAGGAAATGTTATCAGCTTTAATTTTGAGAGAAAGATAAAAATTGATAGGAGTAACTGTTTTCGAGATATAAGCAAAAAATCAAAGTAAAAACTGTTACCGTTTCAGAACAAAAATGTAATTCAGTTTTCAATGTTTGAGACGAAGACGAAAATGCAGCATTTAAAATCGACTCTGAAGACTTCAGTGACTTATATGTCACCCCCTTTTTTTTAATAAAGTATTGGACCTAATAAATTAAGTGTATTTTAAATCACAAGACATTTTCTGTTAAAGCACTTCTTTTTTAAATATTAATTATTTTCAATCTTATATCTCGCTTATGGTTAGTCCTACACAAAAAATGCAAATAACTATTTTGTAGGAAATTTTATCAGCTTGAATTTTAGTAAAAAGATAAAAATTGATAGGAGTAACTGTTTTCGAGATATGAGCAAGAAACCAAAACACTGTTACCTTAATTAAGCGTTTGCATATAAGCAAATTTAGTACTATTAGTATTATTATTATTAATGTTATTGTTATTAATATGACGATTAAAGACAACTTTGAAATTTTTAGTGACTTTTATGTCTTCTTCTTTTACCTCAACTAAAGTGTTAGACACAATTAAATTAGTTTAGTTTCAGTTTTTCAAACATTTTATTTTAAAGCAAATTTTTGTTAAATATTATTTATATCCAACTCTATAACTCGCTTATGGTTGGTCCTACAAGAAAAATGCAAATAACTATTTTGTAGAATATTTTATCAGCTTTAATTTTGAAAGAAAGACAAAAATTTATAGGAGTAACTGATTTCGAGATATAAGCAAGAAACCAAAAAACTGTTACCTTAATAAAGCGCTTGCATATAAGCAGATTTAGTACTATTAGTATTATTATTATTAATGTTATTGTTATTAATATGACGACTAAAAACGATTCTGAAGACTTTGGTGACTTTTATGTCTTTTTCTTTTTTCTCTACTAAAGTGTTAGACACAATTAATTTAGTTTAATTTCAGTATTTCAAACATTTTATTTTTAAGCAAGTTTTTGTTAAATATTATTTATATCTAACTTTATAACTCGCTTATGGTTGGTCCTACAAGAAAAATGCAAATAACTATTTTGTAGGAAATGTTATCAGCTTTAATTTTGAAAGAAAGATAAAAATTGATAGGAGTAACTGTTTTCGAGATATAAGCAAAAAACCAAAGTAAAAACTGTTACCGTTTCAGATCAAAAATGTAATTCAGTTTTCAATGTTTGAGACGAAGACGAAAATGCAGCATTTAAAATCGACTCTGAAGACTTCAGTGACTTATATGTCACCCCCTTTTTTTTTTAATAAAGTATTGGACCTAATAAATTAAGTGTATTTTAAATCACAAGACATTTTCTGTTAGAGCACTTCTTTTTTAAATATTAATTATTTTCAATCTTATATCTCGCTTATGGTTAGTCCTACATAAAAAATGCAAATAACTATTTTGTAGGAAATTTTATCAGCTTGAATTTTAGTAAAAAGATAAAAATTGATAGGAGTAACTGTTTTCGAGATATAAGCAAGAAACCAAAACACTGTTACCTTAATTAAGCGTTTGCATATAAGCAAATTTAGTACTATTTGTATTATTATTATTAATGTTATTGTTATTAATATGACGATTAAAGACAACTTTGAAACCTTTAGTGACTTTTATGTCTTCTTCTTTTTCCTCTACTAAAGTGTTAGACACAATTAAATTAGTTTAATTTCAGTTTTTCAAACATTTTATTTTAAAGCAAATTTTTGTTAAATATTATTTATATCCAACTCTATAACTCGCTTATGGTTGGTCCTACAAGAAAAATGCAAATAACTATTTTGTAGGAAATTTTATCAGCTTTAATTTTGACAGAAAGATAAATATTGATAGGAGTAACTGTTTTCGAGATATAAGCAAAAAACCAATAAGAAAACTGTGACTGTTACTGAACAAAAATGTAATTCAGTTTTCAATGTTTGAGACGAAGACGAAACTGCAGCATTTAAAAACGACTCTGAAGATTTCAGTGACTTTTATGTCACTTCCTTTTTCTTCTAATAAAGTATTGGACCCAATAAATTAAGTGTATTTTAAATCACAAGACATTTTCTGTTAAAGCACTTTTTTTTTAAATATTAATTATTTTCAATCATATATCTCGCTTATGGTTAGTCCTACATGAAAAATGCAAATGACTATTTTGTAGGAAATTTTATCAGCTTGAATTTTAGTAAAAAGATAAAAATTGATAGGAGTAACTGTTTTCGAGACATAAGCAAGAAACCAAAACACTGTTACCTTAATTAAGCGTTTGCATATAAGCAAATTTAGTACTATTAGTATTATTATTATTAATGTTATTGTTATTAATATGACAACTAAAGACAACTCTGAAACCTTTAGTGACTTTTATGTCTTTTTCTTTTTCCTCTACTAAAGTGTTAGACTCAATTAATTTAGTTTAATTTCGGTTTTTCAAACATTTTATTTTAAAGCAAATTTTTGTTAAATATTATTTATATCCAACTCTATAACTCGCTTATGGTTGGTCCTACAAAAAAATGCAAATAACTATTTTGTAGGAAATTTTATTAGCTTTAATTTTGAAAAAAAGATAAAAATTGATAGGAGTAACTGTTTTCGAGATATAAGCAAGAAACCAAAAAAATGTTACGTTAATTAAGCGTTTACATATAAGCAAATTTAGTACTATTAGTATTATTATTATTAATGTTATTGTTATTAATATAACGACTAAAGACGACTCTGAAACATTTAGTGACTTTTATGTCTTTTCCTTTTTCCTCTACTAAAGTGTTAGACACAATTAATTTAGTTTAATTCCGGTTTTTCAAGCATTTTATTTTAAAGCAAATTTTTGTTAAATATTATTTATATCCAACTCTATAACTCGTTTATGCTTGGTCCTACAAGAAAAATGTAAATAACTATTTTGTTGGAAATTTTATCAGCTTTAATTTTGAAAGAAAGATAAAATTTGATAGGAGTAACTGTTTTCGAGATATAAGCAAAAAACCAATAAGAAAACTGTAACTGTTACTGAACAAAAATGTAATTCAGTTTTCAATGTTTGAGACGAAGTCAAAAATGCAGCATTTAAAAACGACTCTGAAGACTTCAGTGACTTTTATGTCACCTCCTTTTTCTTCTAATAAAGTATTGGACCCAACAAATTAAGTGTATTTTAAATTACAAGACATTTTCTGTTAAAACACTTTTTTTTAATTAATAATTATTTTCAAACTTATATCTCGCTTATGGTTAGTTCTACATGAAAAATGCAAATAACTATTTTGTAGGAAATTTTATCACCTTTAATTTTGGTGAAAAAGTAAAAATTGATAGGAGTAACTGTTTTCGAGATATAGGCAAATAACAAAAAAACTGTTACCTTAATTAAGCGCTTGCATATAAGCAAATTTAGTACTACTAGTATTGTTGTTATAAATGTTATTGTTATTAATATGACGACTAAAGACAACTTTAAGACTTTAGTGACTTTTATGTCTCCTCCTTTTTCCTCTACTAAAGTGTTAGACACAATTAATTTAGTTTAATTTTGGTTTTTCAAACATTTTATTTTAAAGCAAATTTTTGTTAAATATTAAAAACTATAAAATGGCTTAGATTGCCTAAAAACACAGATCACACATGATCTTTTGCATAAAAATGAGAAAACGCTCATGTAACACACAAAATAAGCTCCATTTTTCCTTTTTAAAAGTATTATTATTATTATTACTTTTGTTACTATTACTATTATTATTATTATTATTATTATTATTATTGTTATTATTATTATTATTATTATTATTATTATTATTATTATTATTATTATTATTATTATTATTATTATTATTATTATTATTATTATTATTATTATTATTAAAAACTTATATTAAACAGACAGAAAACGTCGTATTCTGACACAACTTAAAACACAGATCACACATGATCTTTTGCATAGAAATGAGAAAACGCTCATATAACACAAAATAAGCTTCATTTTGGCTTAGAAAACTAAGCTTACTTTTACTACTACTATTATTTTTATTTTTATTATTATTATTATTATTACTATTATTTTTATTATTATTATTACTATTATTATTATTATTATTATTATTATTATTATTATTATTATTATTATTATTATTATTATTATTATTATTATTATTATTATTAATATTATTATTATTAAAGACCGATTATAACTTTTGTATAGTAAAAGTTTTTATACCAGTTTTAAAATGAGTTATTAATTTTAGACAATTTCTTGCCTAAAAACACAGATCACAGATGATCTCTTGCATAGAAATGAGAAAACGCTCAGATAACACAAAATAAGCATCATTTTTGCTTAGAAAAACTAAGCTTTAATTTAGAAAGAAATTTATTATTATAAGTATTATTATCATTATTATTATTATTATTATTATTATTATTATTATTATTGTTTCTTTTATTACTATTATTATTATTATTATTATTATTATTATTAT
This sequence comes from Tribolium castaneum, assembly GCF_031307605.1. Lineage (NCBI taxonomy): Eukaryota > Metazoa > Arthropoda > Insecta > Coleoptera > Tenebrionidae > Tribolium > Tribolium castaneum. The sequence continues at coordinate 67,274 of NW_026986639.1, read as the reverse complement.
TATTATTATTATTATTATTATTATTAACTTTTGTATAGTAAATGTTTTTATACCAGTTTTAAAATGAGTTATTAATTTTATTCAATTTCTTGCCTAAAAACACAGATCACAGATGATCTCTTGCATAGAAATGAGAAAACGCTCATATAACACACAAAATAAGCATCATTTTTGCTTAGAAAAACTAAGCTTTAATTTAGAAAGAAATTCATTATTATAAGTATTATTATCATTATTATTATTATTATTATTATTATTATTATTATTATTTCTTTTATTACTATTATTATTATTATTATTATTATTACTATTATTATTATTATTATTATTACTATTATTATTATTATTATTATTATTATTATTATTATTATTATTATTATTATTATTAACTTTTGTATAGTAAATGTTTTTATACCAGTTTTAAAATGAGTTATTAATTTTAGACAATTTCTTGCCTAAAAATACAGATCACAGATGATTTCTTGCATAGAAATGAGAAAGCGCTCATATAACACACAAAATAAGCTTCATTTTTGCTTGGAAAACTAAGCTTACTTTTATTTCTATTATTATTTTGATTATTATTATTATTATTATTATTATTATTATTATTATTATTATTATTATTATTATTATTATTATTATTGTTATTATTATTATTATTATTATTATTGTTATTATTATTATTATTATTAAAAACTTATATTAAACAGACAGAAAACGTCGTATTCTGACACAAAAAAACGAATTACGTTATAGACTTCACGAGAACGGCGTATCTCGGACTCTTATAGGACTCTTATAGGGTCAAAAATTATCAGTTTGGATTAAAACAAATTATTTTTGTTGACTCTCAGTCTGAATTGTTCATCAGTTCAAACAAAAACGGCTTACTTTAGACGATCTTTTGCTTTGAACAAGAATACTTACATCGAACAGACTAAAAACGTATTAATCTGGCATAAAAGAGCAATTTATGTATCACTTTGGATAAAGGCAGCTAATCCTATTCGTTTCATTGCTTGAAATAGACAAAATTGTTAATAAATCTAACAAAAACGCTGTATTCTAGCACAAAATACTAATTACATTATAGTTTCGACGAGAATAGCTTATTTGGAATGATTCTATGCTTCCAAACGAGTAAATTTTTAATAAACAGATGCCAAACATCATGTTTTGTCCTATAAAGACATTTTATATTGCAGTTTGTATTAAAACAAAATATTTTCGTTGATTCTTTGTTAGAAGCAGCAAACCTAACATTTAAGAATCTGAAAACTTTGTATTCGGACACAAACCACCGAATTTTGTTTCAGTTTAGACAAAAACGGTTGATTTTCGACAATATTTTGCTTTGAACAAGAAAGCTTATATCAAACTGACTAAAAACGTCTTATTTTAGCACAAAACAAAAGATTTGCGTTATAGTCTTAAAGCTGATTCATGCCACAGTTTGGATAAAAACCAATTATTTTTATTAATTCATTGTTACAAACAAGAAACCTTACATCAAAGAAACTGAAAACCCCTTATTTAGGCACAGAAATTCGAATTACGTTTCAGTCTGGACAAAAACTGCTTATTTTAGACGATCCTTTGTTTTGAACACGAAAACTTACATTAAAAAGATTAAAAACGTCTTATTCTGGCTGAAAACTGCAAATTATATATTACTCTAGATAAAAGCAATTTATCCTGATTACTCCTTTACTTAGAATAGAGTAAACTTGTATAAAACTTAATGAAAACTTTAAATTTCGTCTCAAAGAAATAATTTACGTTATAGTTTTGACCAGCACTGTTTATTTCAAACGAAATTATGATTTGAAACTAATGAACTTTTATGGGGCAGATGCAAAACCACATATTACCATATAAAGCGTTGTTTTAAAGCAAAGTATTACCTTTTGCAACAAGAAATTTCACGTCAAAGAAACTGAAAACATCGTATCCATGCACAAATATCGAATTACGTATCAGTTTAGGCAAATACAGCTTATTTTAAACGATTCCTTGCTATAAACAAGAAAAATTTTATCAAACATATTGAAAATGTCTTATTCTCGAAAATAAGAGCAAATTATGTATCAGTTTTAACAAAAGCGGATTACTCTGTTTGATTCTATGCTTAGAGTAGAGTAAACTACTATAAAACGTAATGAAAACTCTATATTCAAGCTCAAAAGAACAAATTACGTTATAGTTTTGACAAAAAAAAATTATTTCGGACGACTACGTATTTCGAAGTAAGCAAACTTTAATTGAACAAGTGCAAAAGCTAATACTTTGCTTTAAAATAACGATTTATGTGGTAATATGGTATTTTGCATCTGTCCTATAAAAGTTTACTCGTTTCGCTCCATTGAATCATTCGAAATAAATTATTTTGACACAACAACGAAAATAATTTTTTTGTTTAAACTGTAACATGTCGTTTTTATAAAACGAACTAAGACGTTTGGCATCTGTTTAGTGAAAGTTTTCTCGTTTGGGGGCATAAAATCGTTTGAAATTAACAGTTCTGGTCAAAACTATAACGTAAATTATTTCTTTGAGACGAAATTTAAAGTTTTCATTAAGTTTTATACAAGTTTGCTCTATTCTAAGCAAAGGAGTAATCAGGATAAACTGCTTTTATCCAAAGTAATACATAATTTGCAGTTTTGAGCCAGAATAAGACGTTTTTAATCTTTTTAATGTAAGTTTTCGTGTTCAAAAGAAAGAATCGTCTAAAATAAGCAATTTGTGTCCAGACTGAAACGTAATTTGATTTTCTGGGCCTGAATAAGAGATTTTCAGTTTCTTTGATGTAAGGTTTCTTGTTTGTAACAATGAATAAACGAAAATCATTGGTTTTAATCCAAACTGTGACATAAATCGTTTTTTAAAGGCGAAATCAGACGTTTTGTCTCTGTTCAGTGAAAGTATAGTGGTTTCAAAGCATAGAATCGTTTGAAATTAACAGTTCTCGTCAAGACTATAACGCAAATCTTTAAAGTGATACAAAGAAATAATTTACGTAATAGTTTTGACCAGAACTGTTAATTTCAAACGATTTTATGCCCCCAAACGAGAAAACTTTCACTAAACAGATGCCAAACGTCTTAGTTCGTTTTATAAAAGCGACTTATGTTACAGTTTAAACAAAAACAAATTATTTGTGTTGTTGTTGTGTCAAAATAATTTATTTCTAATGATTCAATGGAGCGAAACGGGTAAACTTTTATAGGACAGATGCAAAATACCATATTACCACATAAATCATTATTTTAAAGCAAAGTATTAGCTTTTGCACATGTTCAATTAAAGTTTGCTTACTTCGAAGTATGTAATCGTCCGAAATATTTTTTTTTGTCAAAACTATAACGTAATTTGTTCTTTTGAGCTTGAATATAGAGTTTTCATTACGTTTTATAGTAGTTTACTCTACTCTAAGCATAGAATCAAACAGAGTAATCCGCTTTTGTTAAAACTGATACATAATTTGCTCTTATTTTCGAGAATAAGACGTTTTCAATATGCTTGATAAAATTTTTCTTGTTTATAGCAAGGAATCGTTTAAAATAAGCTGTATTTGCCTAAACTGATACGTAATTAGATATTTATGTATGGATACGAAGTTTTCAGTTTCTTTGACGTGAAATTTCTTGTTGCAAAAGGTAATACTTTGCTTTAAAACAACGCTTTATATGGTAATATGTGGTTTTGCATCGGCCCCATAAAAGTTCATTAGTTTCGAATCATAATTTCGTTTGAAATAAACAGTGCTGGTCAAAACTATAACGTAAATTATTTCTTTGAGACGAAATTTAAAGTTTTCATTAAGTTTTATACAAGTTTACTCTATTCTAAGTAAAGGAGTAATCAGGATAAATTGCTTTTATCCAGAGTAATATATAATTTGCACTTTTCAGCCAGAATAAGACGTTTTTAATCTTTTTAATGTAAGTTTTCGTGTTCAAAACAAAGGATCGTCTAAAATAAGCAGTTTTTGTCCAGACTGAAACGTAATTCGAATTTCTGTGCCTAAATAAGGGGTTTTCAGTTTCTTTGATGTAAGGTTTCTTGTTTGTAACAATGAATTAACAAAAATAATTGGTTTTTATCCAAACTGTGGCATGAATCAGCTTTAAGACTATAACGCAAATCTTTTATTTTGTGCTAAAATAAGACGTTTTTAGTCAGTTTGATATAAGCTTTCTTGTTCAAAGCAAAATATTGTCGAAAATCAACCGTTTTTGTCTAAACTGAAACAAAATTCGGTGGTTTGTGTCCGAATACAAAGTTTTCAGATTCTTTAATGTTAGGTTTGCTGCTTCTAACAAAGAATCAACGAAAATATTTTGTTTTAATACAAACTGCAATATAAAATGTCTTTATAGGACAAAACATGATGTTTGGCATCTGTTTATTAAAAATTTACTCGTTTGGAAGCATAGAATCATTCCAAATAAGCTATTCTCGTCGAAACTATAATGTAATTAGTATTTTGTGCTAGAATACAGCGTTTTTGTTAGATTTATTAACAATTTTGTCTATTTTAAGCAATGAAACGAATAGGATTAGCTGCCTTTATCCAAAGTGATACATAAATTGCTCTTTTATGCCAGATTAATACGTTTTTAGTCTGTTCGATGTAAGTTTTCTTGTTCAAAGCAAAAGATCGTCTAAAGTAAGCCGTTTTTGTTTGAACTCATGAACAATTCAGACTGAGAGTCAACAAAAATAATTTGTTTTAATCCAAACTGATAATTTTTGACCCTATAAGAGTCCTATAAGAGTCCGAGATACGCCGTTCTCGTCAAGTCTATAACGTAATTCGTTTTTTTGTGTCAGAATACGACGTTTTCTGTCTGTTTAATTTAAGTTTTTAATAATAATAATAATAATAACAATAATAATAATAATAATAATAATAATAATAATAATAATAATAATAATAATAATAATAATAATAGTAATAATAATAATAATACTTATAATAATGAATTTCTTTCTAAATTAAAGCTTAGTTTTTCTAAGCAAAAATGATGCTTATTTTGTGTGTTATATGAGCGTTTTCTCATTTCTATGCAAGAGATCATCTGTGATCTGTGTTTTTAGGCAAGAAATTGAATAAAATTAATAACTCATTTTAAAACTGGTATAAAAACATTTACTATACAAAAGTTAATAATAATAATAATAATAATAATAATAATAATAATAATAATAATAATAATAATAGTAATAAAAGAAACAATAATAATAATAATAATAATAATAATAATAATAATAATAATAATAATAATGATAATAATACTTATAATAATAAATTTCTTTCTAAATTAAAGCTTAGTTTTTCTAAGCAAAAATGATGCTTATTTTGTGTTATCTGAGCGTTTTCTCATTTCTATGCAAGAGATCATCTGTGATCTGTGTTTTTAGGCAAGAAATTGTCTAAAATTAATAACTCATTTTAAAACTGGTATAAAAACATTTACTATACAAAAGTTATAATCGGTCTTTAATAAGAATAATATTAATAATAATAATAATAATAATAATAATAGTAATAATAATAATAATAATAATAATAATAATAATAGTAATAATAATAATAAAAATAATAGTAATAATAATAATAATAATAAAAATAAAAATAATAGTAGTAGTAAAAGTAAGCTTAGTTTTCTAAGCCAAAATGAAGCTTATTTTGTGTTATATGAGCGTTTTCTCATTTCTATGCAAAAGATCATGTGTGATCTGTGTTTTAAGTTGTGTCAGAATACGACGTTTTCTGTCTGTTTAATATAAGTTTTTAATAATAATAATAATAATAATAATAATAATAATAATAATAATAATAATAATAATAATAATAATAATAATAACAATAATAATAATAATAATAATAATAATAATAGTAATAGTAACAAAAGTAATAATAATAATAATACTTTTAAAAAGGAAAAATGGAGCTTATTTTGTGTGTTACATGAGCGTTTTCTCATTTTTATGCAAAAGATCATGTGTGATCTGTGTTTTTAGGCAATCTAAGCCATTTTATAGTTTTTAATATTTAACAAAAATTTGCTTTAAAATAAAATGTTTGAAAAACCGAAATTAAACTAAATTAATTGTGTCTAACACTTTAGTAGAGGAAAAAGGAGGAGACATAAAAGTCACTAAAGTCTTAAAGTTGTCTTTAGTCGTCATATTAATAACAATAACATTTATAATAGCAATACTAGTAGTACTAAATTTGCTTATATGCAAGCGCTTAATTAAGGTAACAGTTTTTTTGTTTTTTGCCTATATCTCGAAAACAGTTACTCCTATCAATTTTTACTTTTTCACCAAAATTAAAGGTGATAAAATTTCCTACAAAATAGTTATTTGCATTTTTCATGTAGAACTAACCATAAGCGAGATATAAGTTTGAAAATAATTATTAATTAAAAAAAAGTGTTTTAACAGAAAATGTCTTGTGATTTAAAATACACTTAATTTGTTGGGTCCAATACTTTATTAGAAGAAAAAGGAGGTGACATAAAAGTCACTGAAGTCTTCAGAGTCGTTTTTAAATGCTGCATTTTTGACTTCGTCTCAAACATTGAAAACTGAATTACATTTTTGTTCAGTAACAGTTACAGTTTTCTTATTGGTTTTTTGCTTATATCTCGAAAACAGTTACTCCTATCAAATTTTATCTTTCTTTCAAAATTAAAGCTGATAAAATTTCCAACAAAATAGTTATTTACATTTTTCTTGTAGGACCAAGCATAAACGAGTTATAGAGTTGGATATAAATAATATTTAACAAAAATTTGCTTTAAAATAAAATGCTTGAAAAACCGGAATTAAACTAAATTAATTGTGTCTAACACTTTAGTAGAGGAAAATTGAGAAGACATAAAAGTCACTAAATGTTTCAGAGTCGTCTTTAGTCGTCATATTAATAACAATAACATTAATAATAATAATACTAATAGTACTAAATTTGCTTATATGCAAACGCTTAATTAACGTAACATTTTTTTGGTTTCTTGCTTATATCTCGAAAACAGTTACTCCTATCAATTTTTATCTTTCTTTCAAAATTAAAGCTGATAACATTTCCTACAAAATAGTTATTTGCATTTTTCTTGTAGGACTAACCATAAGCGAGTTATAAAGTTGGATATAAATAATATTTAACAAAAACTTGCTTAAAAATAAAATGTTTGAAATACTGAAATTAAACTAAATTAATTGTGTCTAACACTTTAGTAGAGAAAAAAGAAAAAGACATAAAAGTCACCAAAGTCTTCAGAATCGTTTTTAGTCGTCATATTAATAACAATAACATTAATAATAATAATACTAATAGTACTAAATCTGCTTATATGCAAGCGCTTTATTAAGGTAACAGTTTTTTGGTTTCTTGCTTATATCTCGAAAACAGTTACTCCTATGAATTTTTGTCTTTCTTTCAAAATTAAAGCTGATAAAATATTCTACAAAATAGTTATTTGCATTTTTCTTGTAGGACCAACCATAAGCGAGTTATAGAGTTGGATATAAATAATATTTAACAAAAATTTGCTTTAAAATAAAATGTTTGAAAAACTGAAATTAAACTAATTTAACTGTGTCTAACACTTTAGTAGAGAAAAAAGGAAAAGACATAAAAGTCACTAAAGGTTTCAGAGTTGTCTTTAGTTGTCATATTAATAACAATAACATTAATAATAATAATACTAATAGTACTAAATTTGCTTATATGCAAACGCTTAATTAAGGTAACAGTGTTTTGGTTTCTTGCTTATATCTCGAAAACAGTTACTCCTATGAATTTTTGTCTTTCTTTCAAAATTAAAGCTGATAAAATATTCTACAAAATAGTTATTTGCATTTTTCTTGTAGGACCAACCATAAGCGAGTTATAGAGTTGGATATAAATAATATTTAACAAAAATTTGCTTTAAAATAAAATGTTTGAAAAACTGAAATTAAACTAATTTAACTGTGTCTAACACTTTAGTAGAGAAAAAAGGAAAAGACATAAAAGTTACTAAAGGTTTCAGAGTTGTCTTTAGTTGACATATTAATAACAATAACATTAATAATAATAATACTAATAGTACTAAATTTGCTTATATGCAAACGCTTAATTAAGGTAACAGTGTTTTGGTTTCTTGCTTATATCTCGAAAACAGTTACTCCTATCAATTTTTATCTTTTTACTAAAATTCAAGCTGATAAAATTTCCTACAAAATAGTTATTTGCATTTTTCATGTAGGACTAACCATAAGCGAGATATATGATTGAAAATAATTAATATTTAAAAAAAAAGTGCTTTAACAGAAAATGTCTTGTTATTTAAAATACACTTAATTTATTGGGTCCAATACTTTATTAGAAGAAAAAGGAAGTGACATAAAAGTCACTGAAGTCTTCAGAGTCGTTTTTAAATGCTGCAGTTTCGTCTTCGTCTCAAACATTGAAAACCGAATTACATTTTTGTTCAGCAACAGTCACAGTTTTCTTATTGGTTTTTTGCTTATATCTCGAAAACAGTTACTCCTATCAATTTTTATCTTTTTTTCAAAATTAAAGCTGATAAAATTTCCTACAAAATAGTTATTTGCATTTTTCTTGTAGGACCAACCATAAGCGAGTTATAGAGTTGGATATAAATAATATTTAACAAAAATTTGCTTTAAAATAAAATGTTTGAAAAACTGAAATTAAACTAATTTAATTGTGTCTAACACTTTAGTCGAGGAAAAAGAAGAAGACATAAAAGTCACTAAAGGTTTCAAAGTTGTCTTTAATCGTAATATTAATAACAATAACATTAATAATAATAATACTAATAGTACTAAATTTGCTTATATGCAAACGCTTAATTAAGGTAACAGTGTTTTGGTTTCTTGCTTATATCTCGAAAACAGTTACTCCTATCAATTTTTATCTTTTTACTAAAATTAAAGCTGATAAAATTTCCTACAAAATAGTTAATTGCATTTTTAATGTAGGACCAACCATAAGCGAGATATAAGTTTGAAAATAATTAAAATTTAAAAAAAAGTGCTTCAACAGAAAATGTCTTGTGATTTAAAATACACTTAATTTATTGGGTCCAATACTTTATTAGAAGAAAAAAGAGGTGACAGAAAGGTCACTGAAGTTTTTAGAGTCGTTTGTAAATGCTGCATTTTCGTCTTCGTCTCAAACATTGAAAACAGAATTACATTTTTGTTCAGTAACAGTCACAGTTTTCTTATTAGTTTTTTGCTTATATCTCGAAAACAGTTACTCCTATCAATTTTTATCTTTCTGTCAAAATTAAAGCTGATAAAATTTCCTACAAAATAGTTATTTGCATTTTTTTTGTAGGACCAACCATAAGCGAGTTATAGAGTTGGATATAAATAATATTTAACAAAAATTTGCTTTAAAATAAAATGTTTGAAAAACTGAAATTAAACTAATTTAATTGTGTCTAACACTTTAGTAGAGGAATAAGAAGAAGACATAAAAGTCACTAACGGTTTCAAAGTTGTCTTTAATCGTCATATTAATAACAATAACATTAATAATAATAATACTAATAGTACTAAATTTGCTTATATGCAAACGCTTAATTAAGATAACAGTGTTTTGGTTTCTTGCTCATATCTCGAAAACAGTTACTCCTATCAACTTTTATCTTTTTACTAAAATTCAAGCTGATAAAATTTCCTACAAAATAATTAACACCGTCTTGGATGGTGAATTGTTTTCTGATAATTATTATGTTTTTCGTCGGGACAGAGATCTCCGCCACCTGGGTATCCATAGAGGTGGTGGTGTGCTTATAGCAGTTAATAACAAATATAACTGTCGTCAACTCGATATATCTAATATTAGTCGTAGAAGTTCTCCTGCTATTGATCTGGTTGCAATAAAAATAAATGTAACAAGTTATCAACATCTCTTCGTGTTTGTAGTCTACATTCCTCCTTCTATTTCCTTTAGTGATTTTGACAATTTTTTTGATCTTCTTAATAATTTTGACGAGATTAATAATGACAATGTTTTATTCTTAGGAGACTTTAACACTCCTTTATTCAGTGGATTTTCAAAAAACAATTTTAGTATTTCTCTCAAACACTTCGCTTCTTTTCATAATTTTAATCAATTTAATAACATACGTAATAATAGGAATAATATATTGGATCTCATCTTTTCCAACATGGACTGTGCCGTTAGCAAGTCCTCTTTCTCGTTTGTTCCTGAAGATCCTTTCCATCCGAGTTTGGAGTTTACCCTCGATATTGTAGCAAAAACTCCTGATAAGTTCTATATGAATAGGGACCACGTCGCATTTAATTTTAAAAAAGCAAATTTTGATTGTCTGTACACTACTTTACAGGTAGTTGATTGGTCCGAACTGGAGAAGTTTAGCGATGTGAATGAGGCATGTCGAGTTTTTTATGAAACCCTCTACAATTGTTTTGAGTTATCTGTTCCAAAACTATTTTGTCGTAAAAACTACCGCACATTTCCTACTTGGTTCAACACTGACATTATCAATTGTCTACGTCGTAAATCTAACATTTTAAAGAAATATCGTCGAACTAAAAATATGCATTTCTATGAGGAGTTTAAGAAACTTCGATCTCTTTCAAAATCCCTAATAACTACTGCCTATTCTCAATACATCGGCCACATGGAAAACACTATCTCCAAAGATCCAAAGAAATTCTGGTCTTTTGTTCAAGCTAAAAAGCGTAACTCTAGAATTCCGGGTGTGTTGTATCATAATGGTAATGCAATATCAAATCCTAATGATATAGTAAATAGTTTCGCTAAATTCTTCAAAAGTGTTTTTTCTGACATGAGATTGACTTCAGATAGTCCCTCGATGATGACGAATCTAAATAGTTTTATTACTGTAAACGAGATTAATGAGCATGAAATAATCCGGGTATTAAAGCGATCTAAAGACACACTTACTGCTGGTTGTGATGGTATCCCCAGCTTCTTATTAAGGGATTGTGCACATATTTTTTCTAAACCACTCGTATACATTTTTAATTTAATATTGCAAACTTCGACGTTTCCTAACATATGGAAAATAGCACACGTTTGTCCTGTCTTCAAAACGGGTGATATAACACAAATTCAAAACTACAGGCCAATTTCAATCTTGTGTAATTTCTCGAAAGTTTTTGAGTCAATTATTTACGACCGCATCTACTCTTCTGTAAAAAGATTTATATCACCTTCGCAGCATGGATTTGTTGAAAAAAGATCAACTGTTACAAATCTAGCCTGTTTTACTCAGTTCATATCGGACGCTTTGGACAGAAAAGGTCAGGTTGATGTGATTTATATGGACTTCAAAAAAGCATTTGATCAAATTGATCATCATCTGTTATTGTTAAAACTTGATCAGTATGGTTTCTCCGGTTCTTTGCTATCCCTAATAAAATCTTATCTTGCTAATCGAGAGCAAAGGGTTAAATATCGTAACTACATTTCGGATAGTTACGTTGCAACTTCGGGTGTGCCGCAAGGTTCCAATCTTGGACCCTTATTATTTTTGCTTTTCATTAATGATATATGTGGTTCTTTATCAACATGCGATAAACTTCTCTTTGCCGATGATCTTAAAATTTACACAGAAATAAAATCTATAGAGGACTGCCTCACTTTACAGAACAATATTAACGCAGTAGTGAAATGGTGTAATGAAAATCGCCTTTATCTAAACCCATCCAAATGTAACGTTATGTCTTACACTAAAAAGCGCGAATTCCTTGAATTTGTATATGATATTTCGTCCGTAACACTGCATCGTACCTTTATTATTAAAGATTTGGGAGTTATTTTCGATACTGAACTCGCATTCAGTGAGCATATTAGGGATGTTACGGCTAGAGCGATTAAGTCATATGGATTCATCTATAGAAATTGTCGAGATTTTAAGAACTTATCAGTTATGAAGACCCTATTCTTCTCGTTAGTTAGAAGCAAACTGGAATACGGCGCACTTATTTGGCACCCGATTTATAAAATCCATATAGATCAACTCGAAAACATACAGCGACGATTCCTAAAATTCCTAGTTTTTATAATAGATGGAAATTATCCTATAAGGGGCTATGACCAGAACTTGCTTTTGAATAGATTCGGTCTCCAATCTTTACATTTTCGCCGTATTTGTATTATAATTAAATTTCTGTATAATTTAATTAATAATAACATCGACTGTTCTTGGCTATTAAATATGTTAAATTTTGCTGTTCCACGTTTAAACTCCAGACAAGCCATGACATTTTATCCTATAGCGAGAAGGACCAATGTAGCTGATAAGTCTCCTATCGTATTAATGACTACCCTATTTAATAATGTATGTAAAGACGGTGATATCAACTATGATTCGTGGCGGAAGATTGTTTCGTCTATATCATTAGTATAGTATTAGTGTAGTTCTAAGTTTTTGTATATATTTACTGTAAATGGGATTCCTGTAGTAAATAAAGGCTTATTATTATTATTATTATTATTATAAGCGAGATATATGATTGAAAATAATTAATATTTAAAAAAGAAGTGCTTTAACAGAAAATGTCTTGTGATTTAAAATACACTTAATTTATTGGGTCCAATACTTTATTAGAAGAAAAAGGAAGTGACATAAAAGTCACTGAAGTCTTCAGAGTCGTTTTTAAATGCTGCAGTTTCGTCTTCGTCTCAAACATTGAAAAGTGAATTACATTTTTGTTCAGTAACAGTCACAGTTTTCTTATTGGTTTTTTGCTTATATCTCGAAAACAGTTACTCCTATCAATTTTTATCTTTCTGTCAAAATTAAAGCTGATAAAATTTCCTACAAAATAGTTATTTGCATTTTTCTTGTAGGACCAACCATAAGCGAGTTATAGAGTTGGATATAAATAATATTTAACAAAAATTTGCTTTAAAATAAAATGTTTGAAAAACTGAAATTAAACTAATTTAATTGTGTCTAACACTTTAGTAGAGGAAAAAGAAGAAGACATAAAAGTCACTAAAGGTTTCAAAGTTGTCTTTAATCGTCATATTAATAACAATAACATTAATAATAATAATACTAATAGTACTAAATTTGCTTATATGCAAACGCTTAATTAAGGTAACAGTGTTTTGGTTTCTTGCTTATATCTCGAAAACAGTTACTCCTATCAATTTTTATCTTTTTACTAAAATTCAAGCTGATAAAATTTCCTACAAAATAGTTATTTGCATTTTTTATGTAGGACTAACCATAAGCGAGATATAAGATTGAAAATAATTAATATTTAAAAAAGAAGTGCTTTAACAGAAAATGTCTTGTGATTTAAAATACACTTAATTTATTAGGTCCAATACTTTATTAGAAGAAAAAGGAAGTGACATAAAAGTCACTCAAGTCTTCATCAAAAAGATAAAAATTGATAGGAGTAACTGTTTTCGAGATATAAGCAAGAAACCAAAACACTGTTACCTTAATTAAGCGTTTGCATATAAGCAAATTTAGTACTATTAGTATTATTATTATTAATGTTATTGTTATTAATATGACGATTAAAGACAACTTTGAAACCTTTAGTGACTTTTATGTCTTCTTCTTTTTCCTCTACTAAAGTGTTAGACACAATTAAATTAGTTTAATTTCAGTTTTTCAAACATTTTATTTTAAAGCAAATTTTTGTTAAATATTATTTATATCCAACTCTATAACTCGCTTATGGTTGGTCCTACAAGAAAAATGCAAATAACTATTTTGTAGGAAATTTTATCAGCTTTAATTTTGAAAAAAAGATAAAAATTGATAGGAGTAACTGTTTTCGAGATATAAGCAAGAAACCAAAAAACTGTTACCTTAATAAAGCGCTTGCATATAAGCAGATTTAGTACTATTAGTATTATTATTAATAATGTTATTGTTATTAATATGACGACTAAAAACGATTCTGAAGACTTTGGTGACTTTTATGTCTTTTTCTTTTTTCTCTACTAAAGTGTTAGACTCAATTAATTTAGTTTAATTTCGGTTTTTCAAACATTTTATTTAAAGCAAATTTTTGTTAAATATTATTTATATCCAACTCTATAACTCGCTTATGGTTGGTCCTACAAGAAAAATGCAAACAACTATTTTGTAGGAAGCTTTATCAGCTTTAATTTTAAAAGAAAGATAAAAATTGATAGGAGTAACTGTTTTCGAGATATAAGCAAAAAACCAATAAGAAAACTGTAACAGTTACTGAACACAAATGTAATTCAGTTTTCAATGTTTGAGACGAAGACGAAAATGCAGCATTTACAAACGACTCTAAAGACTTCAGTGACCTTTCTGTCACCTCTTTTTTCTTCTAATAAAGTATTGGACCCAATAAATTAAGTGTATTTTAAATCACAAGACATTTTCTGTTGAAGCACTTTTTTTTAAATTTTAATTAATTTCAAACTTATATCTCGCTTATGGTTAGTCCTACATTAAAAATGCAATTAATTATTTTGTAGGAAATTTTATCAGCTTTAATTTTAGTAAAAAGATAAAAATTGATAGGAGTAACTGTTTTCGAGATATAAGCAAGAAACCAAAACACTGTTACCTTAATTAAGCGTTTGCATATAAGCAAATTTAGTACTATTAGTATTATTATTATTAATGTTATTGTTATTAATATTACGATTAAAGACAACTTTGAAACCTTTAGTGACTTTTATGTCGTCTTCTTTTTCCTCAACTAAAGTGTTAGACACAATTAAATTAGTTTAATTTCAGTTTTTCAAACATTTTATTTTAAAGCAAATTTTTGTTAAATATTATTTATATCCAACTCTATAACTCGCTTATGGTTGGTCCTACAAGAAAAATGCAAATAACTATTTTGTAGGAAATTTTATCAGCTTTAATTTTGAAAAAAAGATAAAAATTGATAGGAGTAACTGTTTTCGAGATATAAGCAAAAAACCAATAAGAAAACTGTGACTGTTACTGAACAAAAATGTAATTCGGTTTTCAATGTTTGAGACGAAGACGAAACTGCAGCATTTAAAAACGACTCTGAAGACTTCAGTGACTTTTATGTCACTTCCTTTTTCTTCTAATAAAGTATTGGACCCAATAAATTAAGTGTATTTTAAATCACAAGACATTTTCTGTTAAAGCACTTTTTTTTTAAATATTAATTATTTTCAATCATATATCTCGCTTATGGTTAGTCCTACATGAAAAATGCAAATAACTATTTTGTAGGAAATTTTATAAGCTTGAATTTTAGTAAAAAGATAAAAATTGATTGGAGTAACTGTTTTCGAGATATAAGCAAGAAACCAAAACACTGTTACCTTAATTAAGCGTTTGCATATAAGCAAATTTAGTACTATTAGTATTATTATTATTAATGTTATTGTTATTAATATGACAACTAAAGACAACTCTGAAACCTTTAGTGACTTTTATGTCTTTTCCTTTTTTCTCTACTAAAGTGTTAGACACAGTTAAATTAGTTTAATTTCAGTTTTTCAAACATTTTATTTTAAAGCAAATTTTTGTTAAATATTATTTATATCCAACTCTATAACTCGCTTATGGTTGGTCCTACAAGAAAAATGCAAATAACTATTTTGTAGAATATTTTATCAGCTTTAATTTTGAAAGAAAGACAAAAATTGATAGGAGTAACTGTTTTCGAGATATAAGCAAGAAACCAAAAAACTGTTACCTTAATAAAGCGCTTGCATATAAGCAAATTTAGTACTATTAGTATTATTATTATTAATGTTATTGTTATTAATATGGCGACTAAAAACGATTCTGAAGACTTTGGTGACTTTTATGTCTTTTTCTTTTTTCTCTACTAAAGTGTTAGACACAATTAATTTAGTTTAATTTCAGTATTTCAAACATTTTATTTTTTAGCAAGTTTTTGTTAAATATTATTTATATCCAACTTTATAACTCGCTTATGGTTGGTCCTACAAGAAAAATGCAAATAACTATTTTGTAGGAAATGTTATCAGCTTTAATTTTGAAAAAAAGATAAAAATTGATAGGAGTAACTGTTTTCGAGATATAAGCAAAAAACCAAAGTAAAAACTGTTACCGTTTCAGAACAAAAATGAAATTCAGTTTTCAATGTTTGAGACGAAGACGAAAATGCAGCATTTAAAATCGACTCTGAAGACTTCAGTGACTTATATGTCACCCCCTTTTTTTTAATAAAGTATTGGACCTAATAAATTAAGTGTATTTTAAATCACAAGACATTTTCTGTTAAAGCACTTCTTTTTTAAATATTAATTATTTTCAATCTTATATCTTGCTTATGGTTAGTCCTACACAAAAAATGGAAATAAATATTTTGTAGGAAATTTTATCAGCTTGAATTTTAGTAAAAAGATAAAAATTGATAGGAGTAACTGTTTTCGAGATATGAGCAAGAAACCAAAACACTGTTACCTTAATTAAGCGTTTGCATATAAGCAAATTTAGTACTATTAGTATTATTATTATTAATGTTATTGTTAATAATATGACGATTAAAGACAACTTTGAAACCTTTAGTGACTTTTATGTCTTCTTCTTTTACCTCTACTAAAGTGTTAGACACAATTAAATTAGTTTAATTTCAGTTTTTCAAACATTTTATTTTAAAGCAAATTTTTGTTAAATATTATTTATATCCAACTCTATAACTCGCTTATGGTTGGTCCTACAAGAAAAATGCAAATAACTATTTTGTAGGAAATTTTATCAGCTTTAATTTTGGAAGAAAGATAAAAATTGATAGGAGTAACTGTTTTCGAGATATAAGCAAAAAACCAATAAGAAAACTGTGACTGTTACTGAACAAAAATGTAATCCGGTTTTCAATGTTTGAGACGAAGACGAAACTGCAGCATTTAAAAACGACTCTGAAGACTTCAGTGACTTTTATGTCACTTCCTTTTTCTTCTAATAAAGTATTGGACCCAATAAATTAAGTGTATTTTAAATCACAAGACATTTTCTGTTAAAGCACTTTTTTTTTAAATATTAATTATTTTCAATCATATATCTCGCTTATGGTTAGTCCTACATGAAAAATGCAAATAACTATTTTGTAGGAAATTTTATCAGCTTGAATTTTAGGAAAAAGATAAAAATTGATAGGAGTAACTGTTTTCGAGATATAAGCAAGAAACCAAAACACTGTTACCTTAATTAAGCGTTTGCATATAAGCAAATTTAGTACTATTAGTATTATTATTATTAATGTTATTGTTATTAATATGACAACTAAAGACAACTCTGAAACCTTTAGTGACTTTTATGTCTTTTCCTTTTTTCTCTACTAAAGTGTTAGACACAGTTAAATTAGTTTAATTTCAGTTTTTCAAACATTTTATTTTAAAGCAAATTTTTGTTAAATATTATTTATATCCAACTCTATAACTCGCTTATGGTTGGTCCTACAAGAAAAATGTAAATAATTATTTTGTAGAATATTTTATCAGCTTTAATTTTGAAAAAAAGACAAAAATTCATAGGAGTAACTGTTTTCGAGATATAAGCAAGAAACCAAAAAACTGTTACCTTAATAAAGCGCTTGCATATAAGCAGATTTAGTACTATTAGTATTATTATTATTAATGTTATTGTTATTAATATGACGACTAAAAACGATTCTGAAGACTTTGGTGACTTTTATGTCTTTTTCTTTTTTCTCTACTAAAGTGTTAGACACAATTAATTTAGTTTAATTTCAGTATTTCAAACATTTTATTTTTAAGCAAGTTTTTGTTAAATATTATTTATATCTAACTTTATAACTCGCTTATGGTTGGTCCTACAAGAAAAATGCAAATAACTATTTTGTAGGAAATGTTATCAGCTTTAATTTTGAAAGAAAGATAAAAATTGATAGGAGTAACTGTTTTCGAGATATAAGCAAAAAACCAAAGTAAAAACTGTTACCGTTTCAGAACAAAAATGTAATTCAGTTTTCAATGTTTGAGACGAAGACGAAAATGCAGCATTTAAAATCGACTCTGAAGACTTCAGTGACTTATATGTCACCCCCTTTTTTTTTTAATAAAGTATTGGACCTAATAAATTAAGTGTATTTTAAATCACAAGACATTTTCTGTTAGAGCACTTCTTTTTTAAATATTAATTATTTTCAATCTTATATCTCGCTTATGGTTAGTCCTACATAAAAAATGCAAATAACTATTTTGTAGGAAATTTTATCAGCTTGAATTTTAGTAAAAAGATAAAAATTGATAGGAGTAACTGTTTTCGAGATATGAGCAAGAAACCAAAACACTGTTACCTTAATTAAGCGTTTGCATATAAGCAAATTTAGTACTATTAGTATTATTATTATTAATGTTATTGTTATTAATATGACGATTAAAGACAACTTTGAAACCTTTAGTGACTTTTATGTCTTCTTCTTTTTTCTCTACTAAAGTGTTAGACACAATTAAATTAGTTTAATTTCAGTTTTTCAAACATTTTATTTTAAAGCAAATTTTTGTTAAATATTATTTATATCCAACTCTATAACTCGCTTATGGTTGGTCCTACAAGAAAAATGCAAATAACTATTTTGTAGGAAATTTTATCAGCTTTAATTTTGACAGAAAGATAAAAATTGATAGGAGTAACTGTTTTCGAGATATAAGCAAAAAACCAATAAGAAAACTGTGACTGTTACTGAACAAAAATGTAATTCAGTTTTCAATGTTTGAGACGAAGACGAAACTGCAGCATTTAAAAACGACTCTGAAGACTTCAGTGACTTTTATGTCACTTCCTTTTTCTTCTAATAAAGTATTGGACCCAATAAATTAAGTGTATTTTAAATCACAAGACATTTTCTGTTAAAGCACTTTTTTTTTAAATATTAATTATTTTCAATCATATATCTCGCTTATGGTTAGTCCTACATGAAAAATGCAAATGATTATTTTGTAGGAAATTTTATCAGCTTGAATTTTAGTAAAAAGATAAAAATTGATAGGAGTAACTGTTTTCGAGACATAAGCAAGAAACCAAAACACTGTTACCTTAATTAAGCGTTTGCATATAAGCATATTTAGTACTATTAGTATTATTATTATTAATGTTATTGTTATTAATATGACAACTAAAGACAACTCTGAAACCTTTAGTGACTTTTATGTCTTTTTCTTTTTCCTCTACTAAAGTGTTAGACTCAATTAATTTAGTTTAATTTCGGTTTTTCAAACATTTTATTTTAAAGCAAATTTTTGTTAAATATTATTTATATCCAACTCTATAACTCGCTTATGGTTGGTCCTACAAAAAAATGCAAATAACTATTTTGTAGGAAATTTTATTAGCTTTAATTTTGAAAAAAAGATAAAAATTGATAGGAGTAACTGTTTTCGAGATATAAGCAAGAAACCAAAAAAATGTTACGTTAATTAAGCGTTTGCATATAAGCAAATTTAGTACTATTAGTATTATTATTATTAAGGTTATTGTTATTAATATGACGACTAAAGACGACTCTGAAACATTTAGTGACTTTTATGTCTTCTCCTTTTTCCTCTACTAAAGTGTTAGACACAATTAATTTAGTTTAATTCCGGTTTTTCAAGCATTTTATTTTAAAGCAAATTTTTGTTAAATATTATTTATATCCAACTCTATAACTCGTCTATGCTTGGTCCTACAAGAAAAATGTAAATAACTATTTTGTTGGAAATTTTATCAGCTTTAATTTTGAAAGAAAGATAAAATTTGATAGGAGTAACTGTTTTCGAGATATAAGCAAAAAACCAATAAGAAAACTGTAACTGTTACTGAACAAAAATGTAATTCAGTTTTCAATGTTTGAGACGAAGTCAAAAATGCAGCATTTAAAAACGACTCTGAAGACTTCAGTGACTTTTATGTCACCTCCTTTTTCTTCTAATAAAGTATTGGACCCAACAAATTAAGTGTATTTTAAATCACAAGACATTTTCTGTTAAAACACTTTTTTTTAATTAATAATTATTTTCAAACTTATATCTCGCTTATGGTTAGTTCTACATGAAAAATGCAAATAACTATTTTGTAGGAAATTTTATCACCTTTAATTTTGGTGAAAAAGTAAAAATTGATAGGAGTAACTGTTTTCGAGATATAGGCAAAAAACAAAAAAACTGTTACCTTAATTAAGCGCTTGCATATAAGCAAATTTAGTACTACTAGTATTGTTATTATAAATGTTATTGTTATTAATATGACGACTAAAGACAACTTTAAGACTTTAGTGACTTTTATGTCTCCTCCTTTTTCCTCTACTAAAGTGTTAGACACAATTAATTTAGTTTAATTTCGGTTTTTCAAACAATTTATTTTAAGGCAAATTTTTGTTAAATATTAAAAACTATAAAATGGCTTAGATTGCCTAAAAACACAGATCACACATGATCTTTTGCATAAAAATGAGAAAACGCTCATGTAACACACAAAATAAGCTCCATTTTTCCTTTTTAAAAGTATTATTATTATTATTACTTTTGTTACTATTACTATTATTATTATTATTATTATTATTATTATTATTATTATTATTAATATTATTATTATTAAAGACCGATTATAACTTTTGTATAGTAAATGTTTTTATACCAGTTTTAAAATGAGTTATTAATTTTAGACAATTTCTTGCCTAAAAACACAGATCACAGATGATCTCTTGCATAGAAATGAGAAAACGCTCAGATAACACAAAATAAGCATCATTTTTGCTTAGAAAAACTAAGCTTTAATTTAGAAAGAAATTTATTATTATAAGTATTATTATCATTATTATTATTATTATTATTATTATTATTATTGTTTCTTTTATTACTATTATTATTATTATTATTATTATTATTATTATTATTATTATTATTATTATTAACTTTTGTATAGTAAATGTTTTTATACCAGTTTTAAAATGAGTTATTAATTTTATTCAATTTCTTGCCTAAAAACACAGATCACAGATGATCTCTTGCATAGAAATGAGAAAACGCTCATATAACACACAAAATAAGCATCATTTTTGCTTAGAAAAACTAAGCTTTAATTTAGAAAGAAATTCATTATTATAAGTATTATTATCATTATTATTATTATTTCTTTTATTACTATTATTATTATTATTATTATTATTATTATTATTATTATTATTATTACTATTATTATTATTATTATTATTATTATTAACTTTTGTATAGTAAATGTTTTTATACCAGTTTTAAAATGAGTTATTAATTTTAGACAATTTCTTGTCTAAAAATACAGATCACAGATGATTTCTTGCATAGAAATGAGAAAGCGCTCATATAACACACAAAATAAGCTTCATTTTTGCTTAGAAAACTAAGCTTACTTTTATTTCTATTATTATTTTTATTATTATTATTATTATTATTATTATTATTATTATTATTATTATTATTATTATTATTATTATTATTATTATTATTATTATTATTATTATTATTATTGTTATTATTATTATTATTATTATTATTGTTATTATTATTATTATTATTAAAAACTTATATTAAACAGACAGAAAACGTCGTATTCTGACACAAAAAAACGAATTACGTTATAGACTTGACGAGAACGGCGTATCTCGGACTCTTATAGGACTCTTATAGGGTCAAAAATTATCAGTTTGGATTAAAACAAATTATTTTTGTTGACTCTCAGTCTGAATTGTTCATCAGTTCAAACAAAAACGGCTTACTTTAGACGATCTTTTGCTTTGAACAAGAAAACTTACATCGAACAGACTAAAAACGTATTAATCTGGCATAAAAGAGCAATTTATGTATCACTTTGGATAAAGGCAGCTAATCCTATTCGTTTCATTGCTTAAAATAGACAAAATTGTTAATAAATCTAACAAAAACGCTGTATTCTAGCACAAAATACTAATTACATTATAGTTTCGACGAGAATAGCTTATTTGGAATGATTCTATGCTTCCAAACGAGTAAATTTTTAATAAACAGATGCCAAACATCATGTTTTGTCCTATAAAGACATTTTATATTGCAGTTTGTATTAAAACAAAATATTTTCGTTGATTCTTTGTTAGAAGCAGCAAACCTAACATTAAAGAATCTGAAAACTTTGTATTCGGACACAAACCACCGAATTTTGTTTCAGTTTAGACAAAAACGGTTGATTTTCGACAATATTTTGCTTTGAACAAGAAAGCTTATATCAAACTGACTAAAAACGTCTTATTTTAGCACAAAACAAAAGATTTGCGTTATAGTCTTAAAGCTGATTCATGCCACAGTTTGGATAAAAACCAATTATTTTTGTTAATTCATTGTTACAAACAAGAAACCTTACATCAAAGAAACTGAAAACCCCTTATTTAGGCACAGAAATTCGAATTACGTTTCAGTCTGGACAAAAACTGCTTATTTTAGACGATCCTTTGTTTTGAACACGAAAACTTACATTAAAAAGATTAAAAACGTCTTATTCTGGCTGAAAACTGCAAATTATATATTACTCTAGATAAAAGCAATTTATCCTGATTACTCCTTTACTTAGAATAGAGTAAACTTGTATAAAACTTAATGAAAACTTTAAATTTCGTCTCAAAGAAATAATTTACGTTATAGTTTTGACCAGCACTGTTTATTTCAAACGAAATTATGATTCGAAACTAATGAACTTTTATGGGGCAGATGCAAAACCACATATTACCATATAAAGCGTTGTTTTAAAGCAAAGTATTACCTTTTGCAACAAGAAATTTCACGTCAAAGAAACTGAAAACATCGTATCCATGCACAAATATCGAATTACGTATCAGTTTAGGCAAATACAGCTTATTTTAAACGATTCCTTGCTATAAACAAGAAAAATTTTATCAAACATATTGAAAATGTCTTATTCTCGAAAATAAGAGCAAATTATGTATCAGTTTTAACAAAAGCGGATTACTCTGTTTGATTCTATGCTTAGAGTAGAGTAAACTACTATAAAACGTAATGAAAACTCTATATTCAAGCTCAAAAGAACAAATTACGTTATAGTTTTGACAAAAAAAAATTATTTCGGACGACTACATATTTCGAAGTAAGCAAACTTTAATTGAACAAGTGCAAAAGCTAATACTTTGCTTTAAAATAACGATTTATGTGGTAATATGGTATTTTGCATCTGTCCTATAAAAGTTTACTCGTTTCGCTCCATTGAATCATTCGAAATAAATTATTTTGACACAACAACGAAAATAATTTTTTTGTTTAAACTGTAACATGTCGTTTTTATAAAACGAACTAAGACGTTTGGCATCTGTTTAGTGAAAGTTTTCTCGTTTGGGGGCATAAAATCGTTTGAAATTAACAGTTCTGGTCAAAACTATAACGTAAATTATTTCTTTGAGACGAAATTTAAAGTTTTCATTAAGTTTTATACAAGTTTGCTCTATTCTAAGCAAAGGAGTAATCAGGATAAACTGCTCTTATCCAAAGTAATACATAATTTGCAGTTTTGAGCCAGAATAAGACGTTTTTAATCTTTTTAATGTAAGTTTTCGTGTTCAAAAGAAAGAATCGTCTAAAATAAGCAATTTGTGTCCAGACTGAAACGTAATTTGATTTTCTGGGCCTGAATAAGAGATTTTCAGTTTCTTTGATGTAAGGTTTCTTGTTTGTAACAATGAATAAACGAAAATCATTGGTTTTAATCCAAACTGTGACATAAATCGTTTTTTAAAGGCGAAATCAGACGTTTTGTCTCTGTTCAGTGAAAGTATAGTGGTTTCAAAGCATAGAATCGTTTGAAATTAACAGTTCTCGTCAAGACTATAACGCAAATCTTTAAAGTGATACAAAGAAATAATTTACGTAATAGTTTTGACCAGAACTGTTAATTTCAAACGATTTTATGCCCCCAAACGAGAAAACTTTCACTAAACAGATGCCAAACGTCTTAGTTCGTTTTATAAAAGCGACTTATGTTACAGTTTAAACAAAAACAAATTAT
Organism: Tribolium castaneum; assembly: GCF_031307605.1. NCBI lineage: Eukaryota > Metazoa > Arthropoda > Insecta > Coleoptera > Tenebrionidae > Tribolium > Tribolium castaneum. The sequence continues at coordinate 43,266 of NW_026986639.1, read as the reverse complement.
TTGTGTTGTTGTTGTGTCAAAATAATTTATTTCTAATGATTCAATGAAGCGAAACGGGTAAACTTTTATAGGACAGATGCAAAATACCATATTACCACATAAATCATTATTTTAAAGCAAAGTATTAGCTTTTGCACATGTTCAATTAAAGTTTGCTTACTTCGAAGTATGTAATCGTCCGAAATATTTTTTTTTGTCAAAACTATAACGTAATTTGTTTTTTTGAGCTTGAATATAGAGTTTTCATTACGTTTTATAGTAGTTTACTCTACTCTAAGCATAGAATCAAACAGAGTAATCCGCTTTTGTTAAAACTGATACATAATTTGCTCTTATTTTCGAGAATAAGACGTTTTCAATATGCTTGATAAAATTTTTCTTGTTTATAGCAAGGAATCGTTTAAAATAAGCTGTATTTGCTTAAACTGATACGTAATTAGATATTTATGTATGGATACGAAGTTTTCAGTTTCTTTGACGTGAAATTTCTTGTTGCAAAAGGTAATACTTTGCTTTAAAACAACGCTTTATATGGTAATATGTGGTTTTGCATCTGCCCCATAAAAGTTCATTAGTTTCGAATCATAATTTCGTTTGAAATAAACAGTGCTGGTAAAACTATAACGTAAATTATTTCTTTGAGACGAAATTTAAAGTTTTCATTAAGTTTTATACAAGTTTACTCTATTCTAAGTAAAGGAGTAATCAGGATAAATTGCTTTTATCTAGAGTAATATATAATTTGCAGTTTTCAGCCAGAATAAGACGTTTTTAATCTTTTTAATGTAAGTTTTCGTGTTCAAAACAAAGGATCGTCTAAAATAAGCAGTTTTTGTCCAGACTGAAACGTAATTCGAATTTCTGTGCCTAAATAAGGGGTTTTCAGTTTCTTTGATGTAAGGTTTCTTGTTTGTAACAATGAATTAACAAAAATAATTGGTTTTTATCCAAACTGTGGCATGAATCAGCTTTAAGACTATAACGCAAATCTTTTATTTTGTGCTAAAATAAGACGTTTTTAGTCAGTTTGATATAAGCTTTCTTGTTCAAAGCAAAATATTGTCGAAAATCAACCGTTTTTGTCTAAACTGAAACAAAATTCGGTGGTTTGTGTCCGAATACAAAGTTTTCAGATTCTTTAATGTTAGGTTTGCTGCTTCTAACAAAGAATCAACGAAAATATTTTGTTTTAATACAAACTGCAATATAAAATGTCTTTATAGGACAAAACATGATGTTTGGCATCTGTTTATTAAAAATTTACTCGTTTGGAAGCATAGAATCATTCCAAATAAGCTATTCTCGTCGAAACTATAATGTAATTAGTATTTTGTGCTAGAATACAGCGTTTTTGTTAGATTTATTAACAATTTTGTCTATTTTAAGCAATGAAACGAATAGGATTAGCTGCCTTTATCCAAAGTGATACATAAATTGCTCTTTTATGCCAGATTAATACGTTTTTAGTCTGTTCGATGTAAGTTTTCTTGTTCAAAGCAAAAGATCGTCTAAAGTAAGCCGTTTTTGTTTGAACTGATGAACAATTCAGACTGAGAGTCAACAAAAATAATTTGTTTTAATCCAAACTGATAATTTTTGACCCTATAAGAGTCCTATAAGAGTCCGAGATACGCCGTTCTCGTCAAGTCTATAACGTAATTCGTTTTTTTGTGTCAGAATACGACGTTTTCTGTCTGTTTAATATAAGTTTTTAATAATAATAATAATAATAACAATAATAATAATAATAATAATAATAACAATAATAATAATAATAATAATAATAATAATAATAATAATAATAATAATAGTAATAATAATAATAATAATAATAGTAATAATAATAATAATAATAATAATAATAATAATAATAATAATAATAATAATAATAATAATAATAATAATAGTAATAATAATAATAATAATAATAATAATAATAATAATAATAATAATAATAATAATAATAATAATAATGATAATAATACTTATAATAATGAATTTCTTTCTAAATTAAAGCTTAGTTTTTCTAAGCAAAAATGATGCTTATTTTGTGTGTTATATGAGCGTTTTCTCATTTCTATGCAAGAGATCATCTGTGATCTGTGTTTTTAGGCAAGAAATTGAATAAAATTAATAACTCATTTTAAAACTGGTATAAAAACATTTACTATACAAAAGTTAATAATAATAATAATAATAATAATAATAATAATAATAATAATAATAATAATAATAGTAATAAAAGAAACAATAATAATAATAATAATAATAATAATAATAATAATAATAATAATAATAATAATGATAATAATACTTATAATAATAAATTTCTTTCTAAATTAAAGCTTAGTTTTTCTAAGCAAAAATGAAGCTTATTTTGTGTGTTATATGAGCGCTTTCTCATTTCTATGCAAGAAATCATCTGTGATCTGTATTTTTAGGCAAGAAATTGTCTAAAATTAATAACTCATTTTAAAACTGGTATAAAAACATTTACTATACAAAAGTTAATAATAATAATAATAATAATAATAATAATAATAATAATAATAGTAATAATAATAATAATAATAGTAATAATAATAATAATAATAATAGTAATAAAAGAAATAATAATAATAATAATAATAATAATAATAATACTTATAATAATGAATTTCTTTCTAAATTAAAGCTTAGTTTTTCTAAGCAAAAATGATGCTTATTTTGTGTGTTATATGAGCGTTTTCTCATTTCTATGCAAGAGATCATCTGTGATCTGTGTTTTTAGGCAAGAAATTGAATAAAATTAATAACTCATTCAAAAACTGGTATAAAAACATTTACTATACAAAAGTTAATAATAATAATAATAATAATAATAATAATAATAATAATAATAATAATAATAATAATAATAATAATAATAATAATAATAATAATAATAGTAATAAAAGAAACAATAATAATAATAATAATAATAATAATAATAATAATAATAATAATAATAATGATAATAATACTTATAATAATAAATTTCTTTCTAAATTAAAGCTTAGTTTTTTTAAGCAAAAATGATGCTTATTTTGTGTTATCTGAGCGTTTTCTCATTTCTATGCAAGAGACCATCTGTGATCTGTGTTTTTAGGCAAGAAATTGTCTAAAATTAATAACTCATTTTAAAACTGGTATAAAAACATTTACTATACAAAAGTTATAATCGGTCTTTAATAATAATAATATTAATAATAATAATAATAATAATAATAATAATAATAATAATAATAGTAATAATAATAAAAAAGTAAGCTTAGTTTTCTAAGCCAAAATGAAGCTTATTTTGTGTTATATGAGCGTTTTCTCATTTCTATGCAAAAGATCATGTGTGATCTGTGTTTTAAGTTGTGTCAGAATACGACGTTTTCTGTCTGTTTAATATAAGTTTTTAATAATAATAATAATAATAATAATAATAATAATAATAATAATAATAATAATAATAATAATAATAATAATAATAATAATAATAATAATAATAACAATAATAATAATAATAATAATAATAATAATAATAGTAATAGTAACAAAAGTAATAATAATAATAATACTTTTAAAAAGGAAAAATGGAGCTTATTTTGTGTGTTACATGAGCGTTTTCTCATTTTTATACAAAAGATCATGTGTGATCTGTGTTTTTAGGCAATCTAAGCCAATTTATAGTTTTTAATATTTAACAAAAATTTGCTTTAAAATAAAATGTTTGAAAAACCGAAATTAAACTAAATTAATTGTGTCTAACACTTTAGTAGAGGAAAAAGGAGGAGACATAAAAGTCACTAAAGTCTTAAAGTTGTCTTTAGTCGTCATATTAATAACAATAACATTTATAATAACAATACTAGTAGTACTAAATTTGCTTATATGCAAGCGCTTAATTAAGGTAACAGTTTTTTGGTTTTTTGCCTATATCTCGAAAACAGTTACTCCTATCAATTTTTACTTTTTCACCAAAATTAAAGGTGATAAAATTTCCTACAAAATAGTTATTTGCATTTTTCATGTAGAACTAACCATAAGCGAGATATAAGTTTGAAAATAATTATTAATTAAAAAAAAGTGTTTTAACAGAAAATGTCTTGTGATTTAAAATACACTTAATTTGTTGGGTCCAATACTTTATTAGAAGAAAAAGGAGGTGACATAAAAGTCACTGAAGTCTTCAGAGTCGTTTTTAAATGCTGCATTTTTGACTTCGTCTCAAACATTGAAAACTGAATTACATTTTTGTTCAGTAACAGTTACAGTTTTCTTATTGGTTTTTTGCTTATATCTCGAAAACAGTTACTCCTATCAAATTTTATCTTTCTTTCAAAATTAAAGCTGATAAAATTTCCAACAAAATAGTTATTTACATTTTTCTTGTAGGACCAAGCATAAACGAGTTATAGAGTTGGATATAAATAATATTTAACAAAAATTTGCTTTAAAATAAAATGCTTGAAAAACCGGAATTAAACTAAATTAATTGTGTCTAACACTTTAGTAGAGGAAAAAAGAGAAGACATAAAAGTCACTAAATGTTTCAGAGTCGTCTTTAGTCGTCATATTAATAACAATAACATTAATAATAATAATACTAATAGTACTAAATTTGCTTATATGCAAACGCTTAATTAACGTAACATTTTTTTGGTTTCTTGCTTATATCTCGAAAACAGTTACTCCTATCAATTTTTATCTTTTTTTCAAAATTAAAGCTGATAAAATTTCCTACAAAATAGTTATTTGCATTTTTTTGTAGGACCAACCATAAGCGAGTTATAGAGTTGGATATAAATAATATTTAACAAAAATTTGCTTTAAAATAAAATGTTTGAAAAACCGAAATTAAACTAAATTAATTGAGTCTAACACTTTAGTAGAGGAAAAAGAAAAAGACATAAAAGTCACTAAAGGTTTCAGAGTTGTCTTTAGTTGTCATATTAATAACAATAACATTAATAATAATAATACTAATAGTACTAAATTTGCTTATATGCAAACGCTTAATTAAGGTAACAGTGTTTTGGTTTCTTGCTTATATCTCAAAAACAGTTACTCCTATCAATTTTTATCTTTTTACTAAAATTCAAGCTGATAAAATTTCCTACAAAATAGTTATTTGCATTTTTCATGTAGGACTAACCATAAGCGAGATATATGATTGAAAATAATTAATATTTAAAAAAAAAGTGCTTTAACAGAAAATGTCTTGTGATTTAAAATACACTTAATTTATTGGGTCCAATACTTTATTAGAAGAAAAAGGAAGTGACATAAAAGTCACTGAAGTCTTCAAAGTCGTTTTTAAATGCTGCAGTTTCGTCTTCGTCTCAAACATTGAAAACTGAATTACATTTTTGTTCAGTAACAGTCACAGTTTTCTTATTGGTTTTTTGCTTATATCTCGAAAACAGTTACTCCTATCAATTTTTATCTTTTTACTAAAATTCAAGCTGATAAAATTTCCTACAAAATAGTTATTTGCATTTTTCATGTAGGACTAACCATTTTTTTAATTTTTCGTTAATTATTTGTGGTAATAACTTAATAAGTGACTAAGGTTTAAGGTTATGTTAAACTGTAGTCAATAGCGTTTTGCATTTCTTTTGGACTTTCAAACATTTATACTTTACACAAAGAGTTATACTGATATAAATGACGTGATCAATGCTCGTACTATAACCAATAATCCAATTTTGTGCTACTTTTTATGAACATTAGTTTTTACATGTAAATTTCATATCAGAGGCGTACGCTCCTAGAATTGCTGATAATAATTATTATTCTATCCTCTGTTCCTTTTGTGTCCTTTCCGTGGCCTACCTGTGCTTGTTTTTTTATTTTGAGTCACTACGAACGGCCGCGTAGTGTGAAGCGTGTGTCCTTGTCTTTATTCCCTTGCCTGATTGTATTTATCAACTCACTCATAATGAGTGTCTGCTATAAATGCAAAAGTAGCGTCGTGAATTCTATCGCTTGCTTAAATTGCAAAAAAGCGTATCACCCCAGTTGCTTAAGAGCCTTTAAAAACTATTCTGCGATTGGTCAAGATCTGACATCAATAAGTGCATGCCCTTGTTGCGATAAATTAAAATCTTTACAAAATCCCACTTCTCCGACTCTAAATATCTCTACTAATACTATATTTGAAGACCTTGGTATCCTAAAGCAAGAAACCGACTTAATAAAAAAAACTCTTGATGATTTAAAAACGTTTATAACTGAATCACCGACTACTGTTTGTACTTTTGATAAAATAGATGAATATGTACGCAAAAGTTTTGATGATCTTGAAAGCAAATTAATTTCTTTGTTAAAGGATACCCTTAATCGTGAAATTGAGAAATTAAAAAATTCAATAAAAAACGAAGTAATAGCAGAAATCTCTACTAATTTGAACCGTACCAATGATAATATTAAAACTGCCAACTCTTCTGATTTATCTTTGAAATCTACAAATTCAAAGAATGTAAGTACCCAGTCCGTGTCTAAGACGAACAGATATAAAGTTCGTATATTTGCTGATCAAAAAGGACGTCATTGTATAGACTTATTAGAAACTTATATTCCAGTTAGCAAATATGTGATCCAATCCGTAGTAAAACCTTATTCCTCGTTACAAGAGCTTCTTAAAACTGAAAAAAACAACGAGCAACTTGGCAATAATGATTTTGTTGTAATATACGCTGGAAACCATGAAGCACAAAAAGGAAAAATCCCTGATGAAAATACTCTAAATGAACTTATCAATCATAAATTTTTAAATACAAATATCATTCTTATCGGATGTCCATATTTTGTTAATCGTCCCATTTTGAATAATTTTGTTTATGAATTGAATTGTAATTTTTATAATGTGGCTAAAAATAATAAGAACGTATATTACTTAGACTCAAACGATAAAATTTTTGATCAATTCAAGACGGATAACTTTGTAATAAATAAAGCTATTAAAAGGTGCATTATAAAAAACCTGGGCGACCTAATCACTGAGTGCCAAGACCATACAAATAGATCTGCTGTTGAACAAAATCCAGTAGCAACGTTTCTTGACACATCTCTGCCATCAGTTGATAAATCTGACTCTCAGTCTTTTTAAATCGCTTCGTCTGTTTACAGCCCTCACATTCTAAAATATCTATATCAATCAATAAAAAAACTGTCAATAGTTTTCATGGCATCTACCAAAATGTTAGGGGATTAAAATCAAAATCAGTTACATTTTTTAATTCATTTTTATCTACGTCTGATGAATTTGATTTAATTGTTATTACTGAGTCTTGGTTAGATGACACCGTCTTGGATGGTGAATTGTTTTCTGATAATTATTATGTTTTTCGTCGGGACAGAGATCTCCGCCACCTGGGTATCCATAGAGGTGGTGGTGTGCTTATAGCAGTTAATAACAAATATAACTGTCGTCAACTCGATATATCTAATATTAGTCGTAGAAGTTCTCCTGCTATTGATCTGGTTGCAATAAAAATAAATGTAACAAGTTATCAACATCTCTTCGTGTTTGTAGTCTACATTCCTCCTTCTATTTCCTTTAGTGATTTTGACAATTTTTTTGATCTTCTTAATAATTTTGACGAGATTAATAATGACAATGTTTTATTCTTAGGAGACTTTAACACTCCTTTATTCAGTGGATTTTCAAAAAACAATTTTAGTATTTCTCTCAAACACTTCGCTTCTTTTCATAATTTTAATCAATTTAATAACATACGTAATAATAGGAATAATATATTGGATCTCATCTTTTCCAACATGGACTGTGCCGTTAGCAAGTCCTCTTTCTCGTTTGTTCCTGAAGATCCTTTCCATCCGAGTTTGGAGTTTACCCTCGATATTGTAGCAAAAACTCCTGATAAGTTCTATATGAATAGGGACCACGTCGCATTTAATTTTAAAAAAGCAAATTTTGATTGTCTGTACACTACTTTACAGGTAGTTGATTGGTCCGAACTGGAGAAGTTTAGCGATGTGAATGAGGCATGTCGAGTTTTTTATGAAACCCTCTACAATTGTTTTGAGTTATCTGTTCCAAAACTATTTTGTCGTAAAAACTACCGCACATTTCCTACTTGGTTCAACACTGACATTATCAATTGTCTACGTCGTAAATCTAACATTTTAAAGAAATATCGTCGAACTAAAAATATGCATTTCTATGAGGAGTTTAAGAAACTTCGATCTCTTTCAAAATCCCTAATAACTACTGCCTATTCTCAATACATCGGCCACATGGAAAACACTATCTCCAAAGATCCAAAGAAATTCTGGTCTTTTGTTCAAGCTAAAAAGCGTAACTCTAGAATTCCGGGTGTGTTGTATCATAATGGTAATGCAATATCAAATCCTAATGATATAGTAAATAGTTTCGCTAAATTCTTCAAAAGTGTTTTTTCTGACATGAGATTGACTTCAGATAGTCCCTCGATGATGACGAATCTAAATAGTTTTATTACTGTAAACGAGATTAATGAGCATGAAATAATCCGGGTATTAAAGCGATCTAAAGACACACTTACTGCTGGTTGTGATGGTATCCCCAGCTTCTTATTAAGGGATTGTGCACATATTTTTTCTAAACCACTCGTATACATTTTTAATTTAATATTGCAAACTTCGACGTTTCCTAACATATGGAAAATAGCACACGTTTGTCCTGTCTTCAAAACGGGTGATATAACACAAATTCAAAACTACAGGCCAATTTCAATCTTGTGTAATTTCTCGAAAGTTTTTGAGTCAATTATTTACGACCGCATCTACTCTTCTGTAAAAAGATTTATATCACCTTCGCAGCATGGATTTGTTGAAAAAAGATCAACTGTTACAAATCTAGCCTGTTTTACTCAGTTCATATCGGACGCTTTGGACAGAAAAGGTCAGGTTGATGTGATTTATATGGACTTCAAAAAAGCATTTGATCAAATTGATCATCATCTGTTATTGTTAAAACTTGATCAGTATGGTTTCTCCGGTTCTTTGCTATCCCTAATAAAATCTTATCTTGCTAATCGAGAGCAAAGGGTTAAATATCGTAACTACATTTCGGATAGTTACGTTGCAACTTCGGGTGTGCCGCAAGGTTCCAATCTTGGACCCTTATTATTTTTGCTTTTCATTAATGATATATGTGGTTCTTTATCAACATGCGATAAACTTCTCTTTGCCGATGATCTTAAAATTTACACAGAAATAAAATCTATAGAGGACTGCCTCACTTTACAGAACAATATTAACGCAGTAGTGAAATGGTGTAATGAAAATCGCCTTTATCTAAACCCATCCAAATGTAACGTTATGTCTTACACTAAAAAGCGCGAATTCCTTGAATTTGTATATGATATTTCGTCCGTAACACTGCATCGTACCTTTATTATTAAAGATTTGGGAGTTATTTTCGATACTGAACTCGCATTCAGTGAGCATATTAGGGATGTTACGGCTAGAGCGATTAAGTCATATGGATTCATCTATAGAAATTGTCGAGATTTTAAGAACTTATCAGTTATGAAGACCCTATTCTTCTCGTTAGTTAGAAGCAAACTGGAATACGGCGCACTTATTTGGCACCCGATTTATAAAATCCATATAGATCAACTCGAAAACATACAGCGACGATTCCTAAAATTCCTAGTTTTTATAATAGATGGAAATTATCCTATAAGGGGCTATGACCAGAACTTGCTTTTGAATAGATTCGGTCTCCAATCTTTACATTTTCGCCGTATTTGTATTATAATTAAATTTCTGTATAATTTAATTAATAATAACATCGACTGTTCTTGGCTATTAAATATGTTAAATTTTGCTGTTCCACGTTTAAACTCCAGACAAGCCATGACATTTTATCCTATAGCGAGAAGGACCAATGTAGCTGATAAGTCTCCTATCGTATTAATGACTACCCTATTTAATAATGTATGTAAAGACGGTGATATCAACTATGATTCGTGGCGGAAGATTGTTTCGTCTATATCATTAGTATAGTATTAGTGTAGTTCTAAGTTTTTGTATATATTTACTGTAAATGGGATTCCTGTAGTAAATAAAGGCTTATTATTATTATTATTATTATTATTATAAGCGAGATATATGATTGAAAATAATTAATATTTAAAAAAGAAGTGCTTTAACAGAAAATGTCTTGTGATTTAAAATACACTTAATTTATTGGGTCCAATACTTTATTAGAAGAAAAAGGAAGTGACATAAAAGTCACTGAAGTCTTCAGAGTCGTTTTTAAATGCTGCAGTTTCGTCTTCGTCTCAAACATTGAAAACTGAATTACATTTTTGTTCAGTAACAGTCACAGTTTTCTTATTGGTTTTTTGCTTATATCTCGAAAACAGTTACTCCTATCAATTTTTATCTTTCTGTCAAAATTAAAGCTGATAAAATTTCCTACAAAATAGTTATTTGCATTTTTCTTGTAGGACCAACCATAAGCGAGTTATAGAGTTGGATATAAATAATATTTAACAAAAATTTGCTTTAAAATAAAATGTTTGAAAAACTGAAATTAAACTAATTTAATTGTGTCTAACACTTTAGTAGAGGAAAAAGAAGAAGACATAAAAGTCACTAAAGGTTTCAAAGTTGTCTTTAATCGTCATATTAATAACAATAACATTAATAATAATAATACTAATAGTACTAAATTTGCTTATATGCAAACGCTTAATTAAGGTAACAGTGTTTTGGTTTCTTGCTCATATCTCGAAAACAGTTACTCCAATCAATTTTTATCTTTTTACTAAAATTCAAGCTGATAAAATTTCCTACAAAATAGTTACTTACATTTTTTATGTAGGACTAACCATAAGCGAGATATAAGATTGAAAATAATTAATATTTAAAAAAGAAGTGCTTTAACAGAAAATGTCTTGTGATTTAAAATACACTTAATTTATTAGGTCCAATACTTTATTAGAAGAAAAAGGAAGTGACATAAAAGTCACTGAAGTCTTCAGAGTCGTTTTTAAATGCTGCAGTTTCGTCTTCGTCTCAAACATTGAAAACCGAATTACATTTTTGTTCAGTAACAGTCACAGTTTTCTTATTGGTTTTTTGCTTATATCTCGAAAACAGTTACTCCTATCAATTTTTATCTTTCTTTCAAAATTAAAGCTGATAAAATTTCCTACAAAATAGTTATTTGCATTTTTCTTGTAAGACCAGCCATAAGCGAGTTATAAAGTTGGATATAAATAATATTTAACAAAAACTTGCTTAAAAATAAAATGTTTGAAATACTGAAGTTAAACTAAATTAATTGTGTCTAACACTTTAGTAGAGAAAAAAGAAAAAGACATAAAAGTCACCAAAATCTTTAGAATCGTTTTTAGTCGTCATATTAATAACAATAACATTAATAATAATAATACTAATAGTACTAAATCTGCTTATATGCAAGCGCTTTATTAAGGTAACAGTTTTTTGGTTTCTTGCTTATATCTCGAAAACAGTTACTCCTATGAATTTTTGTCTTTCTTTCAAAATTAAAGCTGATAAAATATTCTACAAAATAGTTATTTGCATTTTTCTTGTAGGACCAACCATAAGCGAGTTATAGAGTTGGATATAAATAATATTTAACAAAAATTTGCTTTAAAATAAAATGTTTGAAAAACGGAAATTAAACTAATTTAACTGTGTCTAACACTTTAGTAGAGAAAAAAGGAAAAGACATAAAAGTCACTAAAGGTTTCAAAGTTGTCTTTAGTTGTCATATTAATAACAATAACATTAATAATAATAATACTAATAGTACTAAATTTGCTTATATGCAAACGCTTAATTAAGGTAACAGTGTTTTGGTTTCTTGCTTATATCTCGAAAACAGTTACTCCTATCAATTTTTATTTTTTTACTAAAATTCAAGCTGATAAAATTTCCTACAAAATAGTTATTTGCATTTTTCATGTAGGACTAACCATAAGCGAGATATATGATTGAAAATAATTAATATTTAAAAAAAAAGTGCTTTAACAGAAAATGTCTTGTGATTTAAAATACACTTAATTTATTGGGTCCAATACTTTATTAGAAGAAAAAGGAAGTGACATAAAAGTCACTGAAGTCTTCAGAGTCGTTTTTAAATGCTGCAGTTTCGTCTTCGTCTCAAACATTGAAAACCGAATTACATTTTTGTTCAGTAACAGTCTCAGTTTTCTTATTGGTTTTTTGCTTATATCTCGAAAACAGTTACTCCTATCAATTTTTATCTTTCTTTCAAAATTAAAGCTGATAAAATTTCCTACAAAATAGTTATTTGCATTTTTCTTGTAGGACCAACCATAAGCGAGTTATAGAGTTGGATATAAATAATATTTAACAAAAATTTGCTTTAAAATAAAATGTTTGAAAAACTGAAATTAAACTAATTTAATTGTGTCTAACACTTTAGTAGAGGAAAAAGAAGAAAACATAAAAATCACTAAAGGTTTCAAAGTTGTCTTTAATCGTCATATTAATAACAATAACATTAATAATAATAATACTAATAGTACTAAATTTGCTTATATGCAAACGCTTAATTAAGGTAACAGTGTTTTGGTTTCTTGCTCATATCTCGAAAACAGTTACTCCTATCAATTTTTATCTTTTTACTAAAATTCAAGCTGATAAAATTTCCTACAAAATAGTTACTTACATTTTTTATGTAAGACTAACCATAAGCGAGATATAAGATTGAAAATAATTAATATTTAAAAAAGAAGTGCTTTAACAGAAAATGTCTTGTAATTTAAAATACACTTAATTTATTAGGTCCAATACTTTATTAAAAAAAAAGGGGGTGACATATAAGTCACTGAAGTCTTCAGGGTCGATTTTAAATGCTGCATTTTCGTCTTCGTCTCAAACATTGAAAACTGAATTACATTTTTGTTCTGAAACGGTAACAGTTTTTACTTTGGTTTTTTGCTTATATCTCGAAAACAGTTACTCCTATCAATTTTTATCTTTCTGTCAAAATTAAAGCTGATAAAATTTCCTACAAAATAGTTATTTGCATTTTTCTTGTAGGACCAACCATAAGCGAGTTATAGAGTTGGATATAAATAATATTTAACAAAAATTTGCTTTAAAATAAAATGTTTGAAAAACTGAAATTAAACTAATTTAATTGTGTCTAACACTTTAGTAGAGGAAAAAGAAGAAGACATAAAAGTCACTAAAGGTTTCAAAGTTGTCTTTAATCGTCATATTAATAACAATAACATTAATAATAATAATACTAATAGTACTAAATTTGCTTATATGCAAACGCTTAATTAAGGTAACAGTGTTTTGGTTTCTTGCTCATATCTCGAAAACAGTTACTCCAATCAATTTTTATCTTTTTACTAAAATTCAAGCTGATAAAATTTCCTACAAAATAGTTACTTACATTTTTTATGTAGGACTAACCATAAGCGAGATATAAGATTGAAAATAATTAATATTTAAAAAAGAAGTGCTTTAACAGAAAATGTCTTGTGATTTAAAATACACTTAATTTATTAGGTCCAATACTTTATTAGAAGAAAAAGGAAGTGACATAAAAGTCACTGAAGTCTTCAGAGTCGTTTTTAAATGCTGCAGTTTCGTCTTCGTCTCAAACATTGAAAACCGAATTACATTTTTGTTCAGTAACAGTCACAGTTTTCTTATTGGTTTTTTGCTTATATCTCGAAAACAGTTACTCCTATCAATTTTTATCTTTCTTTCAAAATTAAAGCTGATAAAATTTCCTACAAAATAGTTATTTGCATTTTTCTTGTAAGACCAGCCATAAGCGAGTTATAAAGTTGGATATAAATAATATTTAACAAAAACTTGCTTAAAAATAAAATGTTTGAAATACTGAAGTTAAACTAAATTAATTGTGTCTAACACTTTAGTAGAGAAAAAAGAAAAAGACATAAAAGTCACCAAAATCTTTAGAATCGTTTTTAGTCGTCATATTAATAACAATAACATTAATAATAATAATACTAATAGTACTAAATCTGCTTATATGCAAGCGCTTTATTAAGGTAACAGTTTTTTGGTTTCTTGCTTATATCTCGAAAACAGTTACTCCTATGAATTTTTGTCTTTCTTTCAAAATTAAAGCTGATAAAATATTCTACAAAATAGTTATTTGCATTTTTCTTGTAGGACCAACCATAAGCGAGTTATAGAGTTGGATATAAATAATATTTAACAAAAATTTGCTTTAAAATAAAATGTTTGAAAAACGGAAATTAAACTAATTTAACTGTGTCTAACACTTTAGTAGAGAAAAAAGGAAAAGACATAAAAGTCACTAAAGGTTTCAAAGTTGTCTTTAGTTGTCATATTAATAACAATAACATTAATAATAATAATACTAATAGTACTAAATTTGCTTATATGCAAACGCTTAATTAAGGTAACAGTGTTTTGGTTTCTTGCTTATATCTCGAAAACAGTTACTCCTATCAATTTTTATTTTTTTACTAAAATTCAAGCTGATAAAATTTCCTACAAAATAGTTATTTGCATTTTTCATGTAGGACTAACCATAAGCGAGATATATGATTGAAAATAATTAATATTTAAAAAAAAAGTGCTTTAACAGAAAATGTCTTGTGATTTAAAATACACTTAATTTATTGGGTCCAATACTTTATTAGAAGAAAAAGGAAGTGACATAAAAGTCACTGAAGTCTTCAGAGTCGTTTTTAAATGCTGCAGTTTCGTCTTCGTCTCAAACATTGAAAACCGAATTACATTTTTGTTCAGTAACAGTCTCAGTTTTCTTATTGGTTTTTTGCTTATATCTCGAAAACAGTTACTCCTATCAATTTTTATCTTTCTTTCAAAATTAAAGCTGATAAAATTTCCTACAAAATAGTTATTTGCATTTTTCTTGTAGGACCAACCATAAGCGAGTTATAGAGTTGGATATAAATAATATTTAACAAAAATTTGCTTTAAAATAAAATGTTTGAAAAACTGAAATTAAACTAATTTAATTGTGTCTAACACTTTAGTAGAGGAAAAAGAAGAAAACATAAAAATCACTAAAGGTTTCAAAGTTGTCTTTAATCGTCATATTAATAACAATAACATTAATAATAATAATACTAATAGTACTAAATTTGCTTATATGCAAACGCTTAATTAAGGTAACAGTGTTTTGGTTTCTTGCTCATATCTCGAAAACAGTTACTCCTATCAATTTTTATCTTTTTACTAAAATTCAAGCTGATAAAATTTCCTACAAAATAGTTACTTACATTTTTTATGTAAGACTAACCATAAGCGAGATATAAGATTGAAAATAATTAATATTTAAAAAAGAAGTGCTTTAACAGAAAATGTCTTGTAATTTAAAATACACTTAATTTATTAGGTCCAATACTTTATTAAAAAAAAAGGGGGTGACATATAAGTCACTGAAGTCTTCAGGGTCGATTTTAAATGCTGCATTTTCGTCTTCGTCTCAAACATTGAAAACTGAATTACATTTTTGTTCTGAAACGGTAACAGTTTTTACTTTGGTTTTTTGCTTATATCTCGAAAACAGTTACTCCTATCAATTTTTATCTTTCTTTCAAAATTAAAGCTGATAACATTTCCTACAAAATAGTTATTTGCATTTTTCTTGTAGGACCAACCATAAGCGAGTATAGAGTTGGACATAAATAATATTTAACAAAAATTTGCTTTAAAATAAAATGTTTGTAGAACTGAAATTAAACTAAATTAATTGTGTCTAACACTTTAGTAGAGAAAAAAGAAAAAGACATAAAAGTCACCAAAGTCTTCAGAATCGTTTTTAGTCGTCATATTAATAACAATAACATTAATAATAATAATACTAATAGTACTAAATCTGCTTATATGCAAGCGCTGTATTAAGGTAACAGTTTTTACTTTGGTTTTTTGCTTATATCTCGAAAACAGTTACTCCTATCAATTTTTATCTTTCTTTCAAAATTAAAGCTGCTAACATTTCCTACAAAATAGTTATTTGCATTTTTCTTGTAGGACCAACCATAAGCGAGTATAGAGTTGGATATAAATAATATTTAACAAAAATTTGCTTTAAAATAAAATGTTTGAAAAACTGAAATTAAACTAATTTAACTGTGTCTAACACTTTAGTAGAGAAAAAAGGAAAAGACATAAAAGTCACTAAAGGTTTCAGAGTTGTCTTTAGTTGTCATATTAATAACAATAACATTAATAATAATAATACTAATAGTACTAAATTTGCTTATATGCAAATGCTTAATTAAGGTAACAGTGTTTTGGTTTCTTGCTTATATCTCGAAAACAGTTACTCCTATCAATTTTTATCTTTTTACTAAAATTCAAGCTGATAAAATTTCCTACAAAATAGTTACTTACATTTTTCTTGTAGGACCAACCATAAGCGAGTTATAGAGTTGGATATAAATAATATTTAACAAAAATTTGCTTTAAAATAAAATGTTTGAATTTTATGTCACTTCCTTTTTCTTCTAATAAAGTATTGGACCCAATAAATTAAGTGTATTTTAAATCACAAGACATTTTCTGTTAAAGCACTTTTTTTTAAATATTAATTATTTTCAATCATATATCTCGCTTATCATGAAAAATGCAAATAACTATTTTATAGGAAATTTTATCAGCTTGAATTTTAGTAAAAAGATAAAAATTGATAGGAGTAACTGTTTTCGAGATATAAGCAAGAAACCAAAACACTGTTACCTTAATTAAGCGTATGCATATAAGCAAATTTAGTACTATTAGTATTATTATTATTAATGTTATTGTTATTAATATGACAACTAAAGACAACTCTGAAACCTTTAGTGACTTTTATGTCTTTTCCTTTTTCCTCTACTAAAGTGTTAGACACAATTAAATTAGTTTAATTTCAGTTTTTCAAACATTTTATTTTAAAGCAAATTTTTGTTAAAAATTATTTATATCCACCTCTATAACTCGCTTATGGTTGGTCCTACAAGAAAAATGCAAATAACTATTTTGTAGGAAATTTTATCAGCTTTAATTTTGAAAAAAAAACAAAAATTCATAGGAGTAACTGTTTTCGAGATATAAGCAAGAAACCAAAAAACTGTTACCTTAATAAAGCGCTTGCATATAAGCAGATTTAGTACTATTAGTATTATTATTATTAATGTTATTGTTATTAATATGACGACTAAAAACGATTCTGAAGACTTTGGTGACTTTTATGTCTTTTTCTTTTTTCTCTACTAAAGTGTTAGACACAATTAATTTAGTTTAATTTCAGTATTTCAAACATTTTATTTTTAAGCAAGTTTTTGTTAAATATTATTTATATCCAACTTTATAACTCGCTTATGGTTGGTCCTACAAGAAAAATGCAAATAACTATTTTGTAAGAAATGTTATCAGCTTTAATTTTGAAAGAAAGATAAAAATTGATAGGAGTAACTGTTTTCGAGATATAAGCAAAAAACCAATGTAAAAACTGTTACCGTTTCAGAACAAAAATGTAATTCAGTTTTCAATGTTTGAGACGAAGACGAAAATGCAGCATTTAAAATCGACTCTGAAGACTTCAGTGACTTATATGTCACCCCCTTTTTTTTTTAATAAAGTATTGGACCTAATAAATTAAGTGTATTTTAAATCACAAGACATTTTCTGTTAAAGCACTTCTTTTTTAAATATTAATTATTTTCAATCTTACATCTCGCTTATGGTTAGTCCTACATAAAAAATGCAAATAATTATTTTGTAGGAAATTTTATCAGCTTGAATTTTAGTAAAAAGATATAAGTTGATAGGAGTAACTGTTTTCGAGATATGAGCAAGAAACCAAAACACTGTTACCTTAATTAAGCGTTTGCATATTAGCAAATTTAGTACTATTAGTATTATTATTATTAATGTTATTGTTATTAATATGACGATTAAAGACAACTTTGAAACCTTTAGTGACTTTTATGTCTTCTTCTTTTTCCTCTACTAAAGTGTTAGACACAATTAAATTAGTTTAATTTCAGTTTTTCAAACATTTTATTTTAAAGCAAATTTTTGTTAAATATTATTTATATCCAACTCTATAACTCGCTTATGGTTGGTCGTACAAGAAAAATGCAAATAACTATTTTGTAGGAAATTTTATCAGCTTTAATTTTGAAAGAAAGATAAAAATTGATTGGAGTAACTGTTTTCGAGATATAAGCAAAAAACCAATAAGAAAACTGTGACTGTTACTGAACAAAAATGTAATTCAGTTTTCAATGTTTGAGACGAAGACGAAACTGCAGCATAATGCAAATAACTATTTTGTAGAATATTTTATCAGCTTTAATTTTGAAAGAAAGACAAAAATTCATAGGAGTAACTGTTTTCGAGATATAAGCAAGAAACCAAAAAACTGTTACCTTAATAAAGCGCTTGCATATAAGCAGATTTAGTACTATTAGTATTATTATTATTAATGTTATTGTTATTAATATGACGACTAAAAACGATTCTGAAGACTTTGGTGACTTTTATGTCTTTTTCTTTTTTCTCTACTAAAGTGTTAGACACAATTAATTTAGTTTAATTTCAGTATTTCAAACATTTTATTTTTAAGCAAGTTTTTGTTAAATATTATTTATATCCAACTTTATAACTCGCTTATGGTTGGTCCTACAAGAAAAATGCAAATAACTATTTTGTAGGAAATTTTATCAGCTTTAATTTTGACAGAAAGATAAAAATTGATAGGAGTAACTGTTTTCGAGATATAAGCAAAAAACCAATAAGAAAACTGTGACTGTTACTGAACAAAAATGTAATTCAGTTTTCAATGTTTGAGACGAAGACGAAACTGCAGCATTTAAAAACGACTCTGAAGACTTCAGTGACTTTTATGTCACTTCCTTTTTCTTCTAATAAAGTATTGGACCCAATAAATTAAGTGTATTTTAAATCACAAGACATTTTCTGTTAAAGCATTTCTTTTTTAAATATTAATTATTTTCAATCATATATCTCGCTTATGGTTAGTCCTGCATGAAAAATGCAAATAACTGTTTTGTAGGAAATTTTATCAGCTTGAATTTTAGTAAAAAGATAAAAATTGATAGGAGTAACTGTTTTCGAGATATAAGCAAGAAACCAAAACACTGTTACCTTAATTAAGCGTTTGCATATAAGCAAATTTAGTACTATTAGTATTATTATTATTAATGTTATTGTTATTAATATAACAACTAAAGACAACTCTGAAACCTTTAGTGACTTTTATGTCTTTTCCTTTTTTCTCTACTAAAGTGTTAGACACAGTTAAATTAGTTTAATTTCCGTTTTTCAAACATTTTATTTTAAAGCAAATTTTTGTTAAATATTATTTATATCCAACTCTATAACTCGCTTATGGTTGGTCCTACAAGAAAAATGCAAATAACTATTTTGTAGAATATTTTATCAGCTTTAATTTTGAAAGAAAGACAAAAATTCATAGGAGTAACTGTTTTCGAGATATAAGCAAGAAACCAAAAAACTGTTACCTTAATAAAGCGCTTGCATATAAGCAGATTTAGTACTATTAGTATTATTATTATTAATGTTATTGTTATTAATATGACGACTAAAAACGATTCTGAAGACTTTGGTGACTTTTATGTCTTTTTCTTTTTTCTCTACTAAAGTGTTAGACACAATTAATTTAGTTTAATTTCAGTATTTCAAACATTTTATTTTTAAGCAAGTTTTTGTTAAATATTATTTATATCCAACTTTATAACTCGCTTATGGTTGGTCTTACAAGAAAAATGCAAATAACTATTTTGTAGGAAATGTTATCAGCTTTAATTTTGAAAGAAAGATAAAAATTGATAGGAGTAACTGTTTTCGAGATATAAGCAAATAACCAAAGTAAAAACTGTTACCGTTTCAGAACAAAAATGTAATTCAGTTTTCAATGTTTGAGACGAAGACGAAAATGCAGCATTTAAAATCGACTCTAAAGACTTCAGTGACTTATATGTCACCCCCTTTTTTTTTAATAAAGTATTGAACCTAATAAATTAAGTGTATTTTAAATCACAAGACATTTTCTGTTAAAGCACTTCTTTTTTAAATATTAATTATTTTCAATCTTATATCTCGCTTATGGTTAGTCCTACATAAAAAATGCAAATAACTATTTTGTAGGAAATTTTATCAGCTTGAATTTTAGTAAAAAGATAAAAATTGATAGGAGTAACTGTTTTCGAGATATGAGCAAGAAACCAAAACACTGTTACCTTAATTAAGCGTTTGCATATAAGCAAATTTAGTACTATTTGTATTATTATTATTAATGTTATTGTTATTAATATGACGATTAAAGACAACTTTGAAACCTTTAGTGACTTTTATGTCTTCTTCTTTTTTCTCTACTAAAGTGTTAGACACAATTAAATTAGTTTAATTTCAGTTTTTCAAACATTTTATTTTAAAGCAAATTTTTGTTAAATATTATTTATATCCAACTCTATAACTCGCTTATGGTTGGTCCTACAAGAAAAATGCAAACAACTATTTTGTAGGAAATTTTATCAGCTTTAATTTTGACAGAAAGATAAAAATTCCTAGGAGTAACTGTTTTCGAGATATAAGCAAGAAACCAAAAAACTGTTACCTTAATAAAGCGCTTGCATATAAGCAGATTTAGTACTATTAGTATTATTATTATTAATGTTATTGTTATTAATATGACGACTAAAAACGATTCTGAAGACTTTGGTGACTTTTATGTCTTTTTCTTTTTTCTCTACTAAAGTGTTAGACACAATTAATTTAGTTTAATTTCAGTATTTCAAACATTTTATTTTTAAGCAAGTTTTTGTTAAATATTATTTATATCCAACTCTATAACTCGCTTATGGTTGGTCCTACAAGAAAAATGCAAATAACTATTTTGTAGGAAATTTTATCAGCTTTAATTTTGACAGAAAGGTAAAAATTGATAGGAGTAACTGTTTTCGAGATATAAGCAAAAAACCAATAAGAAAACTGTGACTGTTACTGAACAAAAATGTAATTCAGTTTTCAATGTTTGAGACGAAGACGAAACTGCAGCATTTAAAAACGACTTTGAAGACTTCAGTGACTTTTATGTCACTTCCTTTTTCTTCTAATAAAGTATTGGACCCAATAAATTAAGTGTATTTTAAATCACAAGACATTTTCTGTTAAAGCACTTTTTTTTTAAATATTAATTATTTTCAATCATATATCTCGCTTATGGTTAGTCCTACATGAAAAATGCAAATAACTATTTTGTAGGAAATTTTATCAGCTTGAATTTTAGTAAAAAGATAAAAATTGATAGGAGTAACTGTTTTTGAGATATAAGCAAGAAACCAAAACACTGTTACCTTAATTAAGCGTTTGCATATAAGCAAATTTAGTACTATTAGTATTATTATTATTAATGTTATTGTTATTAATATGACAACTAAAGACAACTCTGAAACCTTTAGTGACTTTTATGTCTTTTTCTTTTTCCTCTACTAAAGTGTTAGACTCAATTAATTTAGTTTAATTTCGGTTTTTCAAACATTTTATTTTAAAGCAAATTTTTGTTAAATATTATTTATATCCAACTCTATAACTCGCTTATGGTTGGTCCTACAAAAAAATGCAAATAACTATTTTGTAGGAAATTTTATCAGCTTTAATTTTGAAAAAAAGATATAAATTGATAGGAGTAACTGTTTTCGAGATATAAGCAAGAAACCAAAAAAATGTTACGTTAATTAAGCGTTTGCATATATGCAAATTTAGTACTATTAGTATTATTATTATTAATGTTATTGTTATTAATATGACGACTAAAGACGACTCTGAAACATTTAGTGACTTTTATGTCTTCTCTTTTTTCCTCTATTAAAGTGTTAGACACAATTAATTTAGTTTAATTCCGGTTTTTCAAGCATTTTATTTTAAAGCAAATTTTTGTTAAATATTATTTATATCCAACTCTATAACTCGTTTATGCTTGGTCCTACAAGAAAAATGTAAATAACTATTTTGTTGGAAATTTTATCAGCTTTAATTTTGAAAGAAAGATAAAATTTGATAGGAGTAACTGTTTTCGAGATATAAGCAAAAAACCAATAAGAAAACTGTAACTGTTACTGAACAAAAATGTAATTCAGTTTTCAATGTTTGAGACGAAGTCAAAAATGCAGCATTTAAAAACGATTCTGAAGACTTCAGTAACTTTTATGTCACCTCCTTTTTCTTCTAATAAAGTATTGGACCCAACAAATTAAGTGTATTTTAAATCACAAGACATTTTCTGTTAAAACACTTTTTTTTAATTAATAATTATTTTCAAACTTATATCTCGCTTATGGTTAGTTCTACATGAAAAATGCAAATAACTATTTTGTAGGAAATTTTATCACCTTTAATTTTGGTGAAAAAGTAAAAATTGATAGGAGTAACTGTTTTCGTGATATAGGCAAAAAACAAAAAAACTGTTACCTTAATTAAGCGCTTGCATATAAGCAAATTTAGTACTACTAGTATTGTTATTATAAATGTTATTGTTATTAATATGACGACTAAAGACAACTTTAAGACTTTAGTGACTTTTATGTCTCCTCCTTTTTCCTCTACTAAAGTGTTAGACACAATTAATTTAGTTTAATTTCGGTTTTTCAAACATTTTATTTTAAAGCAAATTTTTGTTAAATATTAAAAACTATAAATTGGCTTAGATTGCCTAAAAACACAGATCACACATGATCTTTTGCATAAAAATGAGAAAACGCTCATGTAACACACAAAATAAGCTCCATTTTTCCTTTTTAAAAGTATTATTATTATTATTACTTTTGTTACTATTACTATTATTATTATTATTATTATTATTATTATTGTTATTATTATTATTATTATTATTATTATTATTATTATTACTATTATTTTTATTATTATTATTACTATTATTATTATTATTATTATTATTATTATTATTATTATTATTATTATTATTATTATTATTATTAATATTATTATTATTAAAGACCGATTATAACTTTTGTATAGTAAATGTTTTTATACCAGTTTTAAAATGAGTTATTAATTTTAGACAATTTCTTGCCTAAAAACACAGATCACAGATGATCTCTTGCATAGAAATGAGAAAACGCTCAGATAACACAAAATAAGCATCATTTTTGCTTAGAAAAACTAAGCTTTAATTTAGAAAAAAATTTATTATTATAAGTATTATTATCATTATTATTATTATTATTATTATTATTATTATTATTATTATTATTATTGTTTCTTTTATTACTATTATTATTATTATTATTATTATTATTATTATTATTATTATTATTATTATTATTATTATTATTATTATTATTATTATTATTATTATTATTATTATTAACTTTTGTATAGTAAATGTTTTTATACCAGTTTTAAAATGAGTTATTAATTTTATTCAATTTCTTGCCTAAAAACACAGTTCACAGATGATCTCTTGCATAGAAATGAGAAAACGCTCATATAACACACAAAATAAGCATCATTTTTGCTTAGAAAAACTAAGCTTTAATTTAGAAAGAAATTCATTATTATAAGTATTATTATTATTATTATTATTATTTCTATTATTATTATTTCTTATATTACTATTATTATTATTATTATTATTATTATTATTATTACTATTATTATTATTATTATTACTATTATTATTATTATTATTATTATTATTATTATTATTATTATTATTATTATTATTATTATTATTATTATCTTTTGTATAGTAAATGTTTTTATACCAGTTTTAAAATGAGTTATTAATTTTAGACAATTTCTTGCCTAAAAATACAGATCACAGATGATTTCTTGCATAGAAATGAGAAAGCGCTCATATAACACAAAATAAGCTTCATTTTTGCTTAGAAAACTAAGCTTACTTTTATTTCTATTATTATTTTTATTATTATTATTATTATTATTATTATTATTATTATTATTATTATTATTATTATTATTATTATTATTATTATTATTGTTATTATTATTATTATTATTATTATTATTGTTATTATTATTATTATTATTAAAAACTTATATTAAACAGACAGAAAACGTCGTATTCTGACACAAAAAAACGAATTACGTTATAGACTTGACGAGAACGGCGTATCTCGGACTCTTATAGGACTCTTATAGGGTCAAAAATTATCAGTTTGGATTAAAACAAATTATTTTTGTTGACTCTCAGTCTGAATTGTTCATCAGTTCAAACAAAAACGGCTTACTTTAGACGATCTTTTGCTTTGAACAAGAAAACTTACATCGAACAGACTAAAAACGTATTAATCTGGCATAAAAGAGCAATTTATGTATCACTTTGGATAAAGGCAGCTAATCCTATTCGTTTCATTGCTTAAAATAGACAAAATTGTTAATAAATCTAACAAAAACGCTGTATTCTAGCACAAAATACTAATTACATTATAGTTTCGACGAGAATAGCTTATTTGGAATGATTCTATGCTTCCAAACGAGTAAATTTTTAATAAACAGATGCCAAACATCATGTTTTGTCCTATAAAACCATTATATATTGCAGTTTGTATTAAAACAAAATATTTTCGTTGATTCTTTGTTAGAAGCAGCAAACCTAACATTAAAGAATCTGAAAACTTTGTATTCGGACACAAACCACCGAATTTTGTTTCAGTTTAGACAAAAACGGTTGATTTTCGACAATATTTTGCTTTGAACAAGAAAGCTTATATCAAACTGACTAAAAACGTCTTATTTTAGCACAAAACAAAAGATTTGCGTTATAGTCTTAAAGCTGATTCATGCCACAGTTTGGATAAAAACCAATTATTTTTGTTAATTCATTGTTACAAACAAGAAACCTTACATCAAAGAAACTGAAAACCCCTTATTTAGGCACAGAAATTCGAATTACGTTTCAGTCTGGACAAAAACTGCTTATTTTAGACGATCCTTTGTTTTGAACACGAAAACTTACATTAAAAAGATTAAAAACGTCTTATTCTGGCTGAAAACTGCAAATTATATATTACTCTAGATAAAAGCAATTTATCCTGATTACTCCTTTACTTAGAATAGAGTAAACTTGTATAAAACTTAATGAAAACTTTAAATTTCGTCTCAAAGAAATAATTTACGTTATAGTTTTGACCAGCACTGTTTATTTCAAACGAAATTATGATTCGAAACTAATGAACTTTTATGGGGCAGATGCAAAACCACATATTACCATATAAAGCGTTGTTTTAAAGCAAAGTATTACCTTTTGCAACAAGAAATTTCACGTCAAAGAAACTGAAAACTTCGTATCCATACATAAATATCTAATTACGTATCAGTTTAGGCAAATACAGCTTATTTTAAACGATTCCTTGCTATAAACAAGAAAGATTTTATCAAGCATATTGAAAACGTCTTATTCTCGAAAATAAGAGCAAATTATGTATCAGTTTTAACAAAAGCGGATTACTCCGTTTGATTCTATGCTTAGAGTAGAGTAAACTACTATAAAACGTAATGAAAACTCTATATTCAAGCTCAAAAGAACAAATTACGTTATAGTTTTAACAAAAAAAAATATTTCGGACGATTACATACTTCGAAGTAAGCAAACTTTAATTGAACATGTGCAAAAGCTAATACTTTGCTTTAAAATAATGATTTATGTGGTAATATGGTATTTTGCATCTGTCCTATAAAAGTTTACCCGTTTCGCTCCATTAAATCATTAGAAATAAATTATTTTGACACAACAACAACACAAATAATTTGTTTTTGTTTAAACTGTAACATAAGTCGCTTTTATAAAACGAACTAAGACGTTTGGCATCTGTTTAGTGAAAGTTTTCTCGTTTGGGGGCATAAAATCGTTGGAATTAACAGTTGTGGTCAAAACTATTACGTAAATTATTTCTTTGTATCACTTTAAAGATTTGCGTTATAGTCTTGACGAGAACTGTTAATTTCAAACGATTCTATGCTTTGAAACCAGTATACTTTCACTGAACAGAGGCAAAACGTCTGATTTCGCCTTTAAAAAACGATTTATGTCACAGTTTGGATTAAAACCAATGATTTTCGTTTATTCATTGTTACAAACAAGAAACCTTACATCAAAGAAACTGAAAACCTCTTATTCAGGCCCAGAAAATCAAATTACGTTTCAGTCTGGACACAAATTGCTTATTTTAGACGATTCTTTCTTTTGAACACGAAAACTTACATTAAAAAGATTAAAAACGTCTTATTCTGGCTCAAAACTGCAAATTATGTATTACTTTGGATAAAAGCAGTTTATCCTGATTACTCCTTTGCTTAGAATAGAGCAAACTTGTATAAAACTTAATGAAAACTTTAAATTTCGTCTCAAAGAAATAATTTACGTTATAGTTTTGACCAGAACTGTTAATTTCAAACAATTTTATGCCCCCAAACGAAAAAACTTTCACTAAACAGATGCCAAACGTCTTAGTTCGTTTTATAAAAACGACATGTTACAGTTTAAACAAAAAAATTATTTTCGTTGTTGTGTCAAAATAATTTATTTCGAATGATTCAATGGAGCGAAACGAGTAAACTTTTATAGGACAGATGCAAAATACCATATTACCACATAAATCGTTATTTCAAAGCAAAGTATTAGCTTTTGCACTTGTTCAATTAAAGTTTGCTTACTTCGAAATATGTAGTCGTCCAAAATAATTTTTTTTTTGTCAAAACTATAACGTAATTTGTTCTTTTGAGCTTGAATTTAGAGTTTTCATTACGTTTTATAGTAGTTTACTCTACTCTAAGCATAGAATCAAACAGAGTAATCCGCTTTTGTTAAAACTGATACATAATTTGCTCTTATTTTCGAGAATAAGACATTTTCAATATGTTTGATAAAATTTTTCTTGTTTATAGCAAGGAATCGTTTAAAATAAGCTGTATTTGCCTAAACTGATACGTAATTCGATATTTGGGCATGGATACGATGTTTTCAGTTTCTTTGACGTGAAATTTCTTGTTGCAAAAGGTAATAATTTGCTTTAAAACAACGCTTTATATTGTAATATGTGGTTTTGCATCTGCCCCATAAAAGTTCATTAGTTTCGAATCATAAAATCGTTTGAAATAAACAGTGCTGGTCAAAACTATAACGTAAATTATTACTTTGAGACGAAATTTAAAGTTTTTATTAAGTTTTATACAAGTTTACTCTATTCTAAGTAAAGGAGTAATCAGGATGAATTGCTTTTATCTAGAGTAATATATAATTTGCAGTTTTCAGCCAGAATAAGACGTTTTTAATCTTTTTAATGTAAGTTTTTGTATTCAATACAAAGGATCGTCTAAAGTAAGCAGTTTTTGTCCAGACTGAAACGTAATTCGAATTTCTGTGCCTGAATAAGGGGTTTTCAGTTACTTTGATGTAAGGTTTCATGTTTGTAACAATGAATTAACGAAAATAATTGGTTTTTATCCAAACTGTGGCATGAATCGTTTTTAAAAGGCGAAATAAGATGTTTTTCCTCTGTACAGTGAAAGTTTACTCGTTTCAAAGCATAGAACCGTTTGAAATTAACAGCTCTCGTTAAGACTATAACGCAAATCTTTTGTTTTGTGCTAAAATAAGACGTTTTTAGTCAGTTTGATATAAGTTTTCTTGTTCAAAGCAAAATATTGTCGAAAATCAACCGTTTTTGTCTAAACTTATACAAAATTCGGTGGTTTGTGTCCGAATACAAAGTTTTCAGATTCTTTAATGTTAGGTTTGCTGCTTCTAACAAAGAATCAACGAAAATATTTTGTTTTAATACAAACTGCAATATAAAATGTCTTTATAGGACAAAACATGATGTTTGGCATCTGTTTAATAAAAATTTACTCGTTTGGAAGCATAGAATCATTCCAAATAAGCTATTCTCGTCGAAACTATAATGTAATTAGTATTTTGTGCTAGAATACAGCGTTTTTGTTAGATTTATTAACAATTTTGTCTATTTTAAGCAATAAAACGAATAGGATTAGCTGCCCTTATCCGAAGTGATACATAAATTGCTCTTTTATGCCAGATTAATACGTTTTTAGTCTGTTCGATGTAAGTTTTCTTGTTCAAAGCAAAAGATCGTCTAAAATAAGCCGTTTTTGTTTGAACTGATAAACAATTCAGACTGAGACTCAACAAAAATAATTTGTTTTAATCCAAACTGATACTTTTTGACCCTATAAGAGTCCTCTATAAGAGTCCGAAATACGCCGATCTCGTCAAGTCTATAACGTAATTCGTTTTTTTGTGTCAGAATACGACGTTTTCTGTCTGTTTAATATAAGTTTTTAATAATAATAATAATAACAATAATAATAATAATAATAATAATAATAATAATAATAATAATAGTAATAATAATAATAATATTAATAATAATAATAATGAAAATAATAATAGTAATAAAAGTAAGCTTAGTTTTCTAAGCAAAAATGAAGCTTATTTTGTGTGTTATATGAGCGTTTTCTCATTTCTATGCAAGAAATCATCTGTGATCTGTGTTTTTAGGCAACAAATTGTCTAAAATTAATAACTCATTTTAAAACTGGTATAAAAACATTTACTATACAAAAGTTATAATCAGTTTTTAATAATAATAAAATTAATAATAATAATAATAATAATAATAATAATAATAATAATAAAAATAATAGTAATAATAATAATAATAATAATAGTAATAGTAACATAAGTAATAATAATAATAATACTTTTAATAAGGAAAAATGGGGCTTATTTTGTGTGTTACATGAGCGTTTTCTCATTTCTATGCAAAAGATCATGTGTGATCTGTGTTTTTAGGCAATCTAACCCATTTTATAGTTTTTAATATTTAACAAAAATTTGCTTTAAAATAAAATGTTTGAAAAACTGAAATTAAACTAAATTAATTGTGTCTAACACTTTAGTAGAGGAAAAAGGAGGAGACATAAAAGTCACTAAAGTCTTAGAGTTGTCTTTAGTCGTCATATTAATAACAATAACATTTATAATAACAATACTAGTAGTACTAAATTTGCTTATATGCAAGCGCTTACTTAAGTTAACAGTTTTTTTGTTTTTTGCTTATATCTCGAAAACAGTTACTCCTAACAATTTTTACTTTTTCACCAAAATTAAAGGTGATAAAATTTCCTACAAAATAGTTATTTGCATTTTTCATGTAGAACTAACCATAAGCGAGATATAAGTTTGAAAATAATTAATAATTAAAAAAAAGTGTTTTAACAGAAAATGTCTTGTGATTTAAAATACACTTAATTTATTGGGTCCAATAATTTATTAGAAGAAAAAGGAGGTAACATAAAAGTCACTGAAGTCTTCAGAGTCGTTTTTAAATGCTGCATTTTTGTCATCGTCTCAAACATTGAAAACTGAATTACATTTTTGTTCAGTAACAGTTACAGTTTTCTTATTGGTTTTTTGCTTATATCTCGAAAACAGTTACTCCTATCAAATTTTATCTTTTTTTCAAAATTAAAGCTGATAAAATTTCCAACAAAATAGTTATTTACATTTTTCTTGTAGGACCAAGAATAAACGAGTTATAGAGTTGGATATAAATAATATTTAACAAAAATTTGCTTTAAAATAAAATGCTTGAAAAACCGGAATTAAACTAAATTAATTGTGTCTAACACTTTAGTAGAGGAAAAAGGAGAAGACATAAAAGTCACTAAATGTTTCAGAGTCGTCTTTAGTCGTCATATTAATAACAATA
Organism: Tribolium castaneum; assembly: GCF_031307605.1. NCBI lineage: Eukaryota > Metazoa > Arthropoda > Insecta > Coleoptera > Tenebrionidae > Tribolium > Tribolium castaneum. The sequence continues at coordinate 13,462 of NW_026986639.1, read as the reverse complement.
ACATTAATAATAATAATACTAATAGTACTAAATTTGCTTATATGCAAACGCTTAATTAAGGTAACAGTTTTTTGGTTTCTTGCTTATATCTCGAAAACAGTTACTCCTATCAATTTTTATCTTTTTTTCAAAATTAAAGCTGATAAAATTTCCTACAAAATAGTTATTTGCATTTTTTTGTAGGACCAACCATAAGCGAGTTATAGCAACCATAAGCGAGTTATAGAGTTGGATATAAATAATATTTAACAAAAACTTGCTTAAAAATAAAATGTTTGAAATACTGAAATTAAACTAAATTAATTGTGTCTAACACTTTAGTAGAGAAAAAAGAAAAGGACATAAAAGTCACCAAAGTCTTCAGAATCGTTTTTAGTCGTCATATTAATAACAATAACATTAATAATAATAATACTAATAGTACTAAATCTGCTTATATGCAAGCGCTTTATTAAGGTAACAGTTTTTTGGTTTCTTGCTTATATCTCGAAAACAGTTACTCCTATGAATTTTTGTCTTTTTTTCAAAATTAAAGCTGATAAAATATTCTACAGAATAGTTATTTGCATTTTTCTTGTAGGACCAACCATAAGCGAGTTATAGAGTTGGATATAAATAATATTTAACAAAAATTTGCTTTAAAATAAAATGTTTGAAGAAAGATAAAAATTGATAGGAGTAACTGTTTTCGAGATATAAGCAAAAAACCAAAGTAAAAACTGTTACCGTTTCAGAACAAAAATGTAATTTAGTTTTCAATGTTTGAGACGAAGACGAAAATGCAGCATTTAAAATCGACTCTGAAGACTTCAGTGACTTATATGTCACCCCCTTTTTTTTCTAATAAAGTATTGGACCTAATAAATTAAGTGTATTTTAAATCACAAGACATTTTCTGTTAAAGCACTTCTTTTTTAAATATTAATTATTTTCAATCTTATATCTCGCTTATGGTTAGTCCTACATAAAAAATGCAAATAACTATTTTGTAGGAAATTTTATCAGCTTGAATTTTAGTAAAAAGATAAAAATTGATAGGAGTAACTGTTTTCGAGATATGAGCAAGAAACCAAAACACTGTTACCTTAATTAAGCGTTTGCATATAAGCAAATTTAGTTCTATTAGTATTATTATTATTAATGTTATTGTTATTAATATGACGATTAAAGACAACTTTGAAACCTTTAGTGATTTTTATGTCGTCTTCTTTTTCCTCTACTAAAGTGTTAGACACAATTAAATTAGTTTAATTTCAGTTTTTCAAACATTTTATTTTAAAGCAAATTTTTGTTAAATATTATTTATATCCAACTCTATAACTCGCTTATGGTTGGTCCTACAAGAAAAATGCAAATAACTATTTTGTAGGAAATTTTATCAGCTTTAATTTGAAAGAAAGATAAAAATTGATAGGAGTAACTGTTTTTGAGATATAAGCAAAAAACCAATAAGAAAACTGTGACTGTTACTGAACAAAAATGTAATTCGGTTTTCAATGTTTGAGACGAAGACGAAACTGCAGCATTTAAAAACGACTCTGAAGACTTCAGTGACTTTTATGTCACTTCCTTTTTCTTCTAATAAAGTATTGGACCCAATAAATTAAGTGTATTTTAAATCACAAGACATTTCTGTTAAAGCACTTTTTTTTTAAATATTAATTATTTTCAATCATATATCTCGCTTATGGTTAGTCCTACATGAAAAATGCAAATAACTATTTTATAGGAAATTTTATCAGCTTGAATTTTAGTAAAAAGATAAAAATTGATAGGAGTAACTGTTTTCGAGATATAAGCAAGAAACCAAAACACTGTTACCTTAATTAAGCGTTTGCATATAAGCAAATTTAGTACTATTAGTATTATTATTATTAATGTTATTGTTATTAATATGACAACTAAAGACAACTCTGAAACCTTTAGTGACTTTTATGTCTTTTCCTTTTTCCTCTACTAAAGTGTTAGACACAATTAATTTAGTTTAATTTCAGTTTTTCAAACATTTTATTTTAAAAGCAAATTTTTTGTTAAAAATTATTTATATCCAACTCTATAACTCGCTTATGGTTGGTCCTACAAGAAAAATGCAAATAACTATTTTGTAGGAAATTTTATCAGCTTTAATTTTGAAACAAAGACAAAAATTTATAGGAGTAACTGTTTTCGAGATATAAGCAAGAAACCAAAAAACTGTTACCTTAATAAAGCGCTTGCATATAAGCAGATTTAGTACTATTAGTATTATTATTATTAATGTTATTGTTATTAATATGACGACTAAAAACGATTCTGAAGACTTTGGTGACTTTTATGTCTTTTTCTTTTTTCTCTATTAAAGTGTTAGACACAATTAATTTAGTTTAATTTCAGTATTTCAAACATTTTATTTTTAAGCAAGTTTTTGATAAATATTATTTATATCCAACTTTATAACTCGCTTATGGTTGATCCCACAAGAAAAATGCAAATAACTATTTTGTAGGAAATGTTATCAGCTTTAATTTTGAAAGAAAGATAAAAATTGATAGGAGTAACTGTTTTCGAGATATGAGCAAGAAACCAAAACACTGTTACCTTAATTAAGCGTTTGCATATAAGCAAATTTAGTACTATTAGTATTATTATTATTAATGTTATTGTTATTAATATGACGACTAAAAACGATTCTGAAGACTTTGGTGACTTTTATGTCTTTTTCTTTTTTCTCTACTAAAGTGTTAGACACAATTAATTTAGTTTAATTTCAGTATTTCAAACATTTTATTTTTAAGCAAGTTTTTGTTAAATATTATTTATATCCAACTTTATAACTCGCTTATGGTTGGTCCTACAAGAAAAATGCAAATAAATATTTTGTAAGAAATGTTATCAGCTTTAATTTTGAAAGAAAGATAAAAATTGATAGGAGTAACTGTTTTCGAGATATAAGCAAAAAACCAATGTAAAAACTGTTACCGTTTCAGAACAAAAATGTAATTCAGTTTTCAATGTTTGAGACGAAGACGAAAATGCAGCATTTAAAATCGACTCTGAAGACTTCAGTGACTTATATGTCACCCCCTTTTTTTTTTAATAAAGTATTGGACTTAATAAATTAAGTGTATTTTAAATCACAAGACATTTTCTGTTAAAGCACTTCTTTTTTAAATATTAATTATTTTCAATCTTATATCTCGCTTATGGTTAGTCCTACATAAAAAATGCAAATAACTATTTTGTAGGAAATTTTATCAGCTTAAATTTTAGTAAAAAAATAAAAATTGATAGGAGTAACTGTTTTCGAGATATGAGCAAGAAACCAAAACACTGTTACCTTAATTAAGCGTTTGCATATAAGCAAATTTAGTACTATTAGTATTATTATTATTAATGTTATTGTTATTAATATGACGATTAATGACAACTTTGAAACCTTTAGTGACTTTTATGTCTTCTTCTTTTTCCTCTACTAAAGTGTTAGACACAATTAAATTAGTTTAATTTCAGTTTTTCAAACATTTTATTTTAAAGCAAATTTTTGTTAAATATTATTTATATCCAACTCTATAACTCGCTTATGGTTGGTCGTACAAGAAAAATGCAAATAACTATTTTGTAGGAAATTTTATCAGCTTTAATTTTGAAAGAAAGATAAAAATTGATTGGAGTAACTGTTTTCGAGATATAAGCAAAAAACCAATAAGAAAACTGTGACTGTTACTGAACAAAAATGTAATTCGGTTTTCAATGTTTGAGACGAAGACGAAACTGCAGCATTTAAAAACGACTCTGAAGACTTCAGTGACTTTTATGTCACTTCCTTTTTCTTCTAATAAAGTATTGGACCCAATAAATTAAGTGTATTTTAAATCACAAGACATTTTCTGTTAAAGCACTTTTTTTTTAAATATTAATTATTTTCAATCATATATCTCGCTTATGGTTAGTCCTACATAAAAAATGCAAATAACTATTTTGTAGGAAATTTTATCAGCTTGAATTTTAGTAAAAAGATAAAAATTGATAGGAGTAACTGTTTTCGAGATATAAGCAAGAAACCAAAACACTGTTACCTTAATTAAGCGTTTGCATATAAGCAAATTTAGAACTATTAGTATTATTATTATTAATGTTATTGTTATTAATATGACAACTAAAGACAACTCTGAAACCTTTAGTGACTTTTATGTCTTTTCGTTTTTTCTCTACTAAAGTGTTAGACACAATTAAATTAGTTTAATTTCAGTTTTTCAAACATTTTATTTTAAAGCAAATTTTTGTTAAATATTATTTATATCCAACTCTATAACTCGTTTATGGTTGGTCCTACAAGAAAAATGCAAATAACTATTTTGTAGGAAATTTTATCAGCTTTAATTTTGAAAAAAAGACAAAAATTCATAGAAGTAACTGTTTTCGAGATATAAGCAAGAAACCAAAAAACTGTTACCTTAATAAAGCGCTTGCATATAAGCAGATTTAGTACTATTAGTATTATTATTATTAATGTTATTGTTATTAATATGACGACTAAAAACGATTCTGAAGACTTTGGTGACTTTTATGTCTTTTTTTTTTCTCTACTAAAGTGTTAGACACAATTAATTTAGTTTAATTTCAGTATTTCAAACATTTTATTTTTAAGCAAGTTTTTGTTAAATATTATTTATATCCAACTTTATAACTCGCTTATGGTTGGTCCTACAAGAAAAATGTAAATAACTATTTTGTAGGAAATGTTATCAGCTTTAATTTTAAAAGAAAGATAAAAATTGATAGGAGTAACTGTTTTCGAGATATAAGCAAAAAACCAAAGTAAAAACTGTTACCGTTTCAGAACAAAAATATAATTCAGTTTTCAATGTTTGAGACGAAGACGAAAATGCAGCATTTAAAATCGACTCTGAAAACTTCAGTGACTTTCATGTCACACCCTTTTTTTCTAACAAAGTATTGGACCTAATAAATTAAGTGTATTTTAAATCACAAGACATTTTCTGTTAAAGCACTTCTTTTTTAAATATTAATTATTTTCAATCTTATATCTCGCTTATGGTTAGTCCTACATAAAAAATGCAAATAACTATTTTGTAGGAAATTTTATCAGCTTGAATTTTAGTAAAAAGATAAAAATTGATAGGAGTAACTGTTTTCGAGATATGAGCAAGAAACCAAAACACTGTTATCTTAATTAAGCGTTTGCATATAAGCAAATTTAGTACTATTAGTATTATTATTATTAATGTTATTGTTATTAATATGACGATTAAAGACAACTTTGAAACCTTTAGTGACTTTTATGTCTTCTTCTTATTCCTCTACTAAAGTGTTAGACATAATTAAATTAGTTTAATTTCAGTTTTTCAAACATTTTATTTTAAAGCAAATTTTTGTTAAATATTATTTATATCCAACTCTATAACTCGCTTATGGTTGGTCCTACAAAAAAAATGCAAATAACTATTTTGTAGGAAATTTTATCAGCTTTAATTTTGACAGAAAGATAAAAATTGATAGGAGTAACTGTTTTCGAGATATAAGCAAAAAACCAATAAGAAAACTGTGACTGTTACTGAACAAAAATGTAATTCTGTTTTCAATGTTTGAGACGAAGACGAAAATGCAGCATTTACAAACGACTCTAAAGACTTCAGTGACCTTTCTGTCACCTCTTTTTTCTTCTAATAAAGTATTGGACCCAATAAATTAAGTGTATTTTAAATCACAAGACATTTTCTGTTGAAGCACTTTTTTTTAAATTTTAATTATTTTCAAACTTATATCTCGCTTATGGTTAGTCCTACATTAAAAATGCAATTAACTATTTTGTAGGAAATTTTATCAGCTTTAATTTTAGTAAAAAGATAAAAATTGATAGGAGTAACTGTTTTCGAGATATAAGCAAGAAACCAAAACACTGTTACCTTAATTAAGCGTTTGCATATAAGCAAATTTAGTACTATTAGTATTATTATTATTAATGTTATTGTTATTAATATTACGATTAAAGACAACTTTGAAACCTTTGGTGACTTTTATGTCTTCTTCTTTTTCCTCTACTAAAGTGTTAGACACAATTAAATTAGTTTAATTTCAGTTTTTCAAACATTTTATTTTAAAGCAAATTTTTGTTAAATATTATTTATATCCAACTCTATAACTCGCTTATGGTTGGTCCTACAAGAAAAATGCAAATAACTATTTTGTAGGAAATTTTATCAGCTTTAATTTTGAAAAAAAGATAAAAATTGATAGGAGTAACTGTTTTCGAGATATAAGCAAAAAACCAATAAGAAAACTGTGACTGTTACTGAACAAAAATGTAATTCGGTTTTCAATGTTTCAGACGAAGACGAAACTGCAGCATTTAAAAACGACTCTGAAGACTTCAGTGACTTTTATGTCACTTCCTTTTTCTTCTAATAAAGTATTGGACCCAATAAATTAAGTGTATTTTAAATAACAAGACATTTTCTGTTAAAGCACTTTTTTTTTAAATATTAATTATTTTCAATCATATATCTCGCTTATGGTTAGTCCTACATGAAAAATGCAAATAACTATTTTGTAGGAAATTTTATCAGCTTGAATTTTAGTAAAAAGATAAAAATTGATAAGAGTAACTGTTTTCAAGATATAAGCAAGAAACCAAAACACTGTTACCTTAATTAAGCGTTTGCATATAAGCAAATTTAGTACTATTAGTATTATTATTATTAATGTTATTGTTATTAATATGTCAACTAAAGACAACTCTGAAACCTTTAGTAACTTTTATGTCTTTTTCTTTTTTCTCTACTAAAGTGTTAGACACAGTTAAATTAGTTTAATTTCAGTTTTTCAAACATTTTATTTTAAAGCAAATTTTTGTTAAATATTATTTATATCCAACTCTATAACTCGCTTATGGTTGGTCCTACAAGAAAAATGCAAATAACTATTTTGTAGAATATTTTATCAGCTTTAATTTTGAAAGAAAGACAAAAATTCATAGGAGTAACTGTTTTCGAGATATAAGCAAGAAACCAAAACACTGTTACCTTAATTAAGCGTTTGCATATAAGCAAATTTAGTACTATTAGTATTATTATTATTAATGTTATTGTTATTAATATGACAACTAAAGACAACTCTGAAACCTTTAGTGACTTTTATGTCTTTTCCTTTTTTCTCTACTAAAGTGTTAGACACAGTTAAATTAGTTTAATTTCAGTTTTTCAAACATTTTATTTTAAAGCAAATTTTTGTTAAATATTATTTATATCCAACTCTATAACTCGCTTATGGTTGGTCCTACAAGAAAAATGCAAATAACTATTTTGTAGAATATTTTATCAGCTTTAATTTCGAAAGAAAGACAAAAATTCATAGGAGTAACTGTTTTCGAGATATAAGCAAGAAACCAAAAAACTGTTACCTTAATAAAGCGCTTGCATATAAGCAGATTTAGTACTATTAGTATTATTATTATTAATGTTATTGTTATTAATATGACGACTAAAAACGATTCTGAAGACTTTGGTGACTTTTATGTCTTTTTCTTTTTTCTCTACTAAAGTGTTAGACACAATTAATTTGGTTTAATTTCAGTATTTCAAACATTTTATTTTTAAGCTTTTAAGTTTTTGTTAAATATTATTTATATCCAACTTTATAACTCGCTTATGGTTGGTCCTACAAGAAAAATGCAAATAACTATTTTGTAGGAAATGTTATCAGCTTTAATTTTGAAAGAAAGATAAAAATTGATAGGAGTAACTGTTTTCGAGATATAAGCAAAAAACCAAAGAAAAAACTGTTACCGTTTCAGAACAAAAATGTAATTCAGTTTTCAATGTTTGAGACGAAGACGAAACTGCAGCATTTAAAAACGACTCTGAAGACTTCAGTGACTTTTATGTCACTTCCTTTTCTTTCTAATAAAGTATTGGACCCAATAAATTAAGTGTATTTTAAATCACAAGACATTTTCTGTTAAAGCACTTTTTTTTTAAATATTAATTATTTTCAATCATATATCTCGCTTATGGTTAGTCCTACATGAAAAATGCAAATAACTATTTTGTAGGAAATTTTATCAGCTTGAATTTTAGTAAAAAGATAAAAATTGATAGGAGTAACTGTTTTCGAGATATAAGCAAGAAACCAAAAAAATGTTACGTTAATTAAGCGTTTGCATATAAGCAAATTTAGTACTATTAGTATTATTATTATTAATGTTATTGTTATTAATATGACGACTAAAGACGACTCTGAAACATTTAGTGACTTTTATGTCTTCTCCTTTTTCCTCTACTAAAGTGTTAGACACAATTAATTTAGTTTAATTCCGGTTTTTCAAGCATTTTATTTTAAAGCAAATTTTTGTTAAATATTATTTATATCCAACTCTATAACTCGTTTATGCTTGGTCCTACAAGAAAAATGTAAATAACTATTTTGTTGGAAATTTTATCAGCTTTAATTTTGAAAGAAAGATAAAATTTGATAGGAGTAACTGTTTTCGAGATATAAGCAAAAAACCAATAAGAAAACTGTAACTGTTACTGAACAAAAATGTAATTCAGTTTTCAATGTTTGAGACGAAGTCAAAAATGCAGCATTTAAAAACGACTCTGAAGACTTCAGTGACTTTTATGTCACCTCCTTTTTCTTCTAATAAAGTATTGGACCCAACAAATTAAGTGTATTTTAAATCACAAGACATTTTCTGTTAAAACACTTTTTTTTAATTAATAATTATTTTCAAACTTATATCTCGCTTATGGTTAGTTCTACATGAAAAATGCAAATAACTATTTTGTAGGAAATTTTATCACCTTTAATTTTGGTGAAAAAGTAAAAATTGATAGGAGTAACTGTTTTCGAGATATAGGCAAAAAACAAAAAAACTGTTACCTTAATTAAGCGCTTGCATATAAGCAAATTTAGTACTACTAGTATTGCTATTATAAATGTTATTGTTATTAATATGACGACTAAAGACAACTTTAAGACTTTAGTGACTTTTATGTCTCCTCCTTTTTCCTCTACTAAAGTGTTAGACACAATTAATTTAGTTTATTTTCGGTTTTTCAAACATTTTATTTTAAAGCAAATTTTTGTTAAATATTAAAAACTATAAAATGGCTTAGATTGCCTAAAAACACAGATCACACATGATCTTTTGCATAAAAATGAGAAAACGCTTATGTAACACACAAAATAAGCTCCATTTTTCCTTTTTAAAAGTATTATTATTATTATTACTTTTGTTACTATTACTATTATTATTATTATTATTATTATTATTATTATTGTTATTATTATTATTATTATTATTATTATTATTATTATTATTATTATTATTAAAAACTTATATTAAACAGACAGAAAACGTCGTATTCTGACACAACTTAAAACACAGATCACACATGATCTTTTGCATAGAAATGAGAAAACGCTCATATAACACAAAATAAGCTTCATTTTGGCTTAGAAAACTAAGCTTACTTTTACTACTACTATTATTTTTATTTTTATTATTATTATTATTATTACTATTATTTTTATTATTATTATTACTATTATTATTATTATTATTATTATTATTATTACTATTATTATTATTATTATTATTATTATTAATATTATTCTTATTAAAGACCGATTATAACTTTTGTATAGTAAATGTTTTTATACCAGTTTTAAAATGAGTTATTAATTTTAGACAATTTCTTGCCTAAAAACACAGATCACAGATGATCTCTTGCATAGAAATGAGAAAACGCTCAGATAACACAAAATAAGCATCATTTTTGCTTAGAAAAACTAAGCTTTAATTTAGAAAGAAATTTATTATTATAAGTATTATTATCATAATTATTATTATTATTATTATTATTATTATTATTATTGTTTCTTTTATTACTATTATTATTATTATTATTATTATTATTATTATTATTATTATTATTATTATTAACTTTTGTATAGTAAATGTTTTTATACCAGTTTTAAAATGACTTATTAATTTTATTCAATTTCTTGCCTAAAAACACAGATCACAGATGATCTCTTGCATAGAAATGAGAAAACGCTCATATAACACACAAAATAAGCATCATTTTTGCTTAGAAAAACTAAGCTTTAATTTAGAAAGAAATTCATTATTATAAGTATTATTATCATTATTATTATTATTATTATTATTATTATTATTATTATTATTATTACTATTATTATTATTATTATTATTACTATTATTATTATTATTATTATTATTATTATTATTATTATTATTATTATTATTATTATTATTATTAACTTTTGTATAGTAAATGTTTTTATACCAGTTTTAAAATGAGTTATTAATTTTAGACAATTTCTTGCCTAAAAATACAGATCACAGATGATTTCTTGCATAGAAATGAGAAAGCGCTCATATAACACACAAAATAAGCTTCATTTTTGCTTAGAAAAACTAAGCTTTAATTTAGAAAGAAATTTATTATTATAAGTATTATTATCATTATTATTATTATTATTATTATTATTATTATTATTATTATTATTATTATTATTATTGTTATTATTATTATTATTATTATTATTGTTATTATTATTATTATTATTAAAAACTTAAATTAAACAGACAGAAAACGTCGTATTCTGACACAAAGAAACGAATTACGTTATAGACTTGACGAGAACGGCGTATCTCGGACTCTTATAGGACTCTTATAGGGTCAAAAATTATCAGTTTAGATTAAAACAAATTATTTTTGTTGACTCTCAGTCTGAATTGTTCATCAGTTCAAACAAAAACGGCTTACTTTAGACGATCTTTTGCTTTGAACAAGAAAACTTACATCGAACAGACTAAAAACGTATTAATCTGGCATAAAAGAGCAATTTATGTATCACTTTGGATAAAGGCAGCTAATCCTATTCGTTTCATTGCTTAAAATAGACAAAATTGTTAATAAATCTAACAAAAACGCTGTATTCTAGCACAAAATACTAATTACATTATAGTTTCGACGAGAATAGCTTATTTGGAATGATTCTATGCTTCCAAACGAGTAAATTTTTAATAAACAGATGCCAAACATCATGTTTTGTCCTATAAAGACATTTATATTGCAGTTTGTATTAAAACAAAATATTTTTGTTGATTCTTTGTTAGAAGCAGCAAACCTAACATTAAAGAATCTGAAAACTTTGTATTCGGACACAAACCACCGAATTTTGTTTCAGTTTAGACAAAAACGGTTGATTTTCGACAATATTTTGCTTTGAACAAGAAAGCTTATATCAAACTGACTAAAAACGTCTTATTTTAGCACAAAATAAAAGATTTGCGTTATAGTCTTAAAGCTGATTCATGCCACAGTTTGGATAAAAACCAATTATTTTTGTTAATTCATTGTTACAAACAAGAAACCTTACATCAAAGAAACTGAAAACCCCTTATTTAGGCACAGAAATTCGAATTACGTTTCAGTCTGGACAAAAACTGCTTATTTTAGACGATCCTTTGTTTTGAACACGAAAACTTACATTAAAAAGATTAAAAACGTCTTATTCTGGCTGAAAACTGCAAATTATATATTACTCTAGATAAAAGCCATTTATCCTGATTACTCCTTTACTTAGAATAGAGTAAACTTGTATAAAACTTAATGAAAACTTTAAATTTCGTCTCAAAGAAATAATTTACGTTATAGTTTTGACCAGCACTGTTTATTTCAAACGAAATTATGATTCGAAACTAATGAACTTTTATGGGGCCGATGCAAAACCACATATTACCATATAAAGCGTTGTTTTAAAGCAAAGTATTACCTTTTGCAACAAGAAATTTCACGTCAAAGAAACTGAAAACTTCGTATCCATACATAAATATCTAATTACGTATCAGTTTAGGCAAATACAGCTTATTTTAAACGATTCCTTGCTATAAACAAGAAAAATTTTATCAAGCATATTGAAAACGTCTTATTCTCGAAAATAAGAGCAAATTATGTATCAGTTTTAACAAAAGCGGATTACTCTGTTTGATTCTATGCTTAGAGTAGAGTAAACTACTATAAAACGTAATGAAAACTCTATATTCAAGCTCAAAAGAACAAATTACGTTATAGTTTTGACAAAAAAAAATATTTCGGACGATTACATACTTCGAAGTAAGCAAACTTTAATTGAACATGTGCAAAAGCTAATACTTTGCTTTAAAATAATGATTTATGTGGTAATATGGTATTTTGCATCTGTCCTATAAAAGTTTACCCGTTTCGCTCCATTGAATCATTAGAAATAAATTATTTTGACACAACAACAACACAAATAATTTGTTTTTGTTTAAACTGTAACATAAGTCGCTTTTATAAAACGAACTAAGACGTTTGGCATCTGTTTAGTGAAAGTTTTCTCGTTTGGGGGCATAAAATCGTTTGAAATTAACAGTTCTGGTCAAAACTATTACGTAAATTATTTCTTTGTATCACTTTAAAGATTTGCGTTATAGTCTTGACGAGAACTGTTAATTTCAAACGATTCTATGCTTTGAAACCACTATACTTTCACTGAACAGAGACAAAACGTCTGATTTCGCCATTAAAAAACGATTTATGTCACAGTTTGGATTAAAACCAATGATTTTCGTTTATTCATTGTTACAAACAAGAAACCTTACATCAAAGAAACTGAAAATCTCTTATTCAGGCCCAGAAAATCAAATTACGTTTCAGTCTGGACACAAATTACTTATTTTAGACGATTCTTTCTTTTGAACACGAAAACTTACATTAAAAAGATTAAAAACGTCTTATTCTGGCTCAAAACTGCAAATTATGTATTACTTTGGATAAAAGCAGTTTATCCTGATTACTCCTTTGCTTAGAATAGAGCAAACTTGTATAAAACTTAATGAAAACTTTAAATTTCGTCTCAAAGAAATAATTTACGTTATAGTTTTGACCAGAACTGTTAATTTCAAACGATTTTATGCCCCCAAACGAGAAAACTTTCACTAAACAGATGCCAAACGTCTTAGTTCGTTTTATAAAAACGACATGTTACAGTTTAAACAAAAAAATTATTTTCGTTGTTGTGTCAAAATAATTTATTTCGAATGATTCAATGGAGCGAAACGAGTAAACTTTTATAGGACAGATGCAAAATACCATATTACCACATAAATCGTTATTTTAAAGCAAAGTATTAGCTTTTGCACTTGTTCAATTAAAGTTTGCTTACTTCGAAATATGTAGTCGTCCGAAATAATTTTTTTTTTGTCAAAACTATAACGTAATTTGTTCTTTTGAGCTTGAATATAGAGTTTTCATTACGTTTTATAGTAGTTTACTCTACTCTAAGCATAGAATCAAACAGAGTAATCCGCTTTTGTTAAAACTGATACATAATTTGCTCTTATTTTCGAGAATAAGCCTTTTTCAATATGTTTGATAAAATTTTTCTTGTTTATAGCAAGGAATCG
>NW_026986638.1:75000-79769 GCF_031307605.1 Tribolium castaneum | reverse complement strand
ACCGCCCGTCGCTACTACCGATTGAATGATTTAGTGAGGTCTTCGGACCGGTGCGCGGTGGCGTTTCGACGTTGCCGATGTTGCTGGGAAGATGACCAAACTTGATCATTTAGAGGAAGTAAAAGTCGTAACAAGGTTTCCGTAGGTGAACCTGCGGAAGGATCATTAACGTGTAAATGTTGTTGTTTAGTTGTCACACATACACACACATTTTGTCTGTGCTGATCAACAAAAAACACACATACATACACTATTCGTATGATGATCAATTCTCATACAAAATTCTTTATTATGCGTCGAACGGAAAAGCAACAACGGGTCGTCTTGCATTAAGCGGATCTGTTGTTACGTTTTTCGATTTTTTTTATAAATCGATTGTAAACGTGCCGTAAACGACGTTTTCAAAGAATTTTTTCGAACATTAACACGAATCAATATTGTCGAAAGATGGTTATGTGCTAACGTTTTATTATTGCTTTCGCAGTGCCGGTCTTAGCGTATTTCCATCATCGTATTCGCTTCGAAAAAAAGTACTAATACACAGTGGTGGTGTATAATTAATGTGCAAGAGATGTTGTTGTTGTTGTTGTAGTATTTGTATATGGTTGGAGTTATTTATAATAACAAACAAGAATGAATGAATGAATAATAATGGTGTCTGCCAATACGATCGTACTTTATGTACACGACTAAAACTTTATACATACAAACCATAATAATAAATAAACTCGAAACAACCAACAACAAAATTAATACGCTACTGTACATACAAATACACATTTATACATACCATCATTTTACTTAACCGATGGTGAGTGATGTTTGAAAAATAAACGCTTAGGCTTACGGTTTTGTAAGCCAGTCTTTGCGTATTTTCTTCATCGTATTCGCTTCGGAAAAAAGAAAATAAAGATGGTGTATAATTAATGTGTAAAAGAGATGTTGTAGTTGTAATTTAATTTGTAAATGGTTGGAGTTTATTAATAAATAAAAGGGGCTGTCTATTCGTCTGTACTTTATGTACAAGACTAAAACTTTATACATACAAACCATAATAATAAATAAACTCGAAACAACCAACAACAAAATTAATACGCTACTGTACATACAAATACACATTTATACATACCATCATTTTACTTAACCGATGGTGAGTGATGTTTGAAAAATAAACGCTTAGGCTTACGGTTTTGTAAGCCAGTCTTTGCGTATTTTCTTCATCGTATTCGCTTCGGAAAAAAGAAAATAAAGATGGTGTATAATTAATGTGTAAAAGAGATGTTGTAGTTGTAATTTAATTTGTAAATGGTTGGAGTTTATTAATAAATAAAAGGGGCTGTCTATTCGTCTGTACTTTATGTACAAGACTACAAAAACGTTTTATAACAATAAAAAGCTCGAAACAACCAATAACAAAATATACTACTACTATACTACTATACATACAAACGCACATTTATAAATACATAAAATCAATTTACTTTATCGATAGTGAGTGATGTTTGGAAAAAAACGCTTAGGCTTACGGTTTTCGGGTACCTGGGTTCCGCATGCGTCGAAGTAATAATTTACTTTAACGACGCGACGAACCGTAGGAATCTAAATAAAAAAGTTTATTAACTTTTTTAGATTCTGTGGGTTTTAAATGATATACGCCCGACTGACGAAGGAACGTTTTGCACTGCCTGTGCTTTTCTTTTGATTCGTTTTTATGTCGACGGACGTTCTTAGAATGCCCACCAAACGACGTATCACACAAAACACCCTACAATTGTATTGTTTGGTAAATATTGTTGTGATTAAGTTTGTAGCTGTGGCGTTTGTTTGAAGAAAACGTCTGGTTTTTCGACATATTTTCTATTTAATAAATATACATAATGCTTATCGCAAAAGGAGCAGAGTTTTATAGACAAAGTTGATAGAGAAAAAAAACCTAATAGATATATATACGTATTTATAAAACGTTAATATCATCGGGTTATTCTTTATGTAAACTTAAACTATAACTGCATACTCTTTTCGATAAGTAGAAACAAATGCCACTTTAATTAAATAAAATATTATAAAATATAACGCCGAACGTTTCTTTCGATTGGTCCGTTTCTCACATATACATCACAATTGTAATAACCTTAAGTAGTTATTTTTGTTGTTGTGTGATGATGAAACGATTTCGATGTGGAACGGTGCGTTATGTAATAATATTTTAAATTTGTTTGAAAAGATTACCCTGAACGGTGGATCACTTGGCTCGTGGGTCGATGAAGAACGCAGCTAATTGCGCGTCAACTTGTGAACTGCAGGACACATGAACATCGACATTTCGAACGCACATTGCGGTCCTCGGATATACTGTTCCCGGACCACTCCTGGCTGAGGGTCGTGTCAATTTCAAAGACTGCTCGGTTTTTGTCTTAAACACAGCGCACAATGTTGTGTAGACAATTACGTCGGAGCGTGTTGGGTGCAAATATGACGCGTTACTATAATTGTTAATTGATTGTCGGTTGTCATAATAAAATATTATGCAACGTAGACAACAATAAAAACAATATAAAAAATAACGCGGCATCCTAAAACGCAATAGCGGCTGACATTCTTATTAGTTTGTTGGTACAAGTTGGTTTAGACGTAGCACGTCCGATATTAAAAAGCAGCCACAACGCTTAAATTTCGAACGAAGCGATCGTCGTGTCCGAGACGTTAAAGTTGTTTATATGCATATTTTATGCACTATAATTAACAACAACAACATTCTCGCAACGACGTCAGATCGATGTTTGAAATTGTTTGGAGGCAGCCATATAAACGGAATACGTGTAATTATCGTCTGACAAAATAAAGGCAAATTTATATTTGCGACCTCAGAGCAGGTGAGACTACCCGCTGAATTTAAGCATATTATTAAGCGGAGGAAAAGAAACTAACTAGGATTTCCTTAGTAGCGGCGAGCGAACAGGAAAAAGCCCAGCACTGAATCCCGCGGCCGAAACCGGACGCCGGGAAATGTGGTGTTAGGGAGGATCCGTCATCCCGAGATTGTGCGACGCGTCCAAGTCCATCTTGAACGGGGCCACAGCCCATAGAGGGTGCCAGGCCCGTAGTGACCGTTGCCGATAACGGGAGGATCTCTCCTCAGAGTCGGGTTGCTTGAGAGTGCAGCCCTAAGTGGGTGGTAAACTCCATCTAAGGCTAAATATGACCACGAGACCGATAGCGAACAAGTACCGTGAGGGAAAGTTGAAAAGAACTTTGAAGAGAGAGTTCAATAGTACGTGAAACCGTTCAGGGGTAAACCTGAGAAACCCGAAAGGTCGAAAGGGGAGATTCAGCGTGACTCGATAGCGGCGCTAAATGATCGTGCGACGAACGGCGTACGCGTCGTTCGCGCCTTTTGTTTATGCGAACCGAAGTCGAACGCGTGCACTTCTCCCCCAGTAGGACGTCGCGATCCTTTGGGTGTCGATCTAAGGCCCGCGGTGGAGCCCGTTCGAACGGTTCGCCGTTTCGGACGAACCCGCGGTGTTTCCCGGTCGACTCGCTCGAAGGTATGCATATGGCGCCGGGCCGCTACACAGTTAGCGTCCGACCATTGGCAAGCGCGTTCGTTTATGACGGTAATCGCACCTGGTGTCGGTTCTGTCTACGAATGGCTGTTCGCCAATGAGTTCTCGGACAGACTCGGTTGAAACGCCGATCTGCGACGCTATAGCTTTGGGTACTTTCAGGACCCGTCTTGAAACACGGACCAAGGAGTCTAGCATGTGCGCGAGTCATTGGGACATGACTAAACCTAAAGGCGCAATGAAAGTGAAAGTTCGTCTTGCACGGACTAAGGGAAGATGGGCGGCCGTTACGGCTGTCGCCCCGCACTCCCGGGGCGTCTCATTCTCATTGCGAGAAGAGGCGCACCAAGAGCGTACACGCTGGGACCCGAAAGATGGTGAACTATGCCTGGTCAGGACGAAGTCAGGGGAAACCCTGATGGAGGTCCGTAGCGATTCTGACGTGCAAATCGATCGTCGGAACTGGGTATAGGGGCGAAAGACTAATCGAACCATCTAGTAGCTGGTTCCCTCCGAAGTTTCCCTCAGGATAGCTGGCGCTCGTCGCTTACGAGTTTCATCCGGTAAAGCGAATGATTAGAGGCATTGGGGTCGAAACGGCCTCAACCTATTCTCAAACTTTAAATGGGTGAGATCTCCGGCTTGCTCGAACTTTATATGAAGCCGCGAGACTCGAATCAGAGTGCCAAGTGGGCCATTTTTGGTAAGCAGAACTGGCGCTGTGGGATGAACCAAACGCCGAGTTAAAGCGCCTAAATCGACGCTTATGGGATACCATGAAAGGCGTTGGTAACTTAAGACATCAGGACGGTGGCCATGGAAGTCGGAATCCGCCAAGGAGTGTGTAACAACTCACCTGCCGAAGTTACTAGCCCTGAAAATGGATGGCGCTGAAGCGTCGTGCTTATACTCGGCCGTCAGCGGCATGTGCGGTCGGTTATTTAATTAACCGGCCATGAAGCCCTGACGAGTAGGAGGGTCGCGGCGGTGAGCGCAGAAGGACTGGCCGTGAGGCCGTCTGGAGCCGCCGTCGGTGCAGATCTTGGTGGTAGTAGCAAATACTCCAGCGAGGCCCTGGAGGACTGACGTGGAGAAGGGTTTCGTGTGAACAGCCGTTGCACACGAGTCAGTCGATCCTAAGCCCTAGGCGAAAGCCGATGTTGATGTGGTGTAGATATGTCGTTGGTTCGTTTTTAATTCGAA
>NW_026986638.1:62500-70000 GCF_031307605.1 Tribolium castaneum | reverse complement strand
GTATATAATGAAAAAACAGCAAATTTTTTTGCAAATTACGTATCTGTAAATAAATGTAAACATTTAGCAACTAATCAAAATTGTTTTTTTTGCCTAGATATTAAAGTAAAACATAAAAATACATTAAATTTATAAAATGCAACCCGCAGCACACTAGATGTGCATTAATATTGCATAACCTTCACGAAGTACGACGTCCAAAAATATTAATTTTTTTTTATATTGAGGTTGAAAGTGAGAAAACATAAATTAATAATAATGCAACCTGCAATACACTTAATATGTACTGATCTTGCATAACCTTCACGAAGTACTACGTTCAAATATAAATTAATATTATTGTGACCCGCAATACACTAAATTTGTATCAATATTGCATAACTTACACGAAGTACGACGTTTGAAAATATTAAATGTTTTATTTGTAGTTTGCATATAATAAAAAAAAAACAAATTTTTATGTAAATTACGTATCTATAAATAAACGTACATATTTAACAATTAAATAAACATAGTATTTTGGCCTAGATATTAAATTAAAACATAAAAATGCATAATATTTATTAAAATGCAACTTGCAATACACCAAATGTGTATTAATATTGCATAACCTTTACGAAGTACGACGTTCACGAAGTACGTCGTTTACGAAGTGCGACGTTTACGAAGTACGTCGTTTACGAAGTGCGACGTTCACGAAGTACGTCGTTTACGAAGTGCGACGTTCACGAAGTACGTCGTTTACAAAGTGCGACGTTCGCGAAGTACGACGTCTACACATTAGGGCACTCAAAATTATTGTTACGTTGTACGACATTCAGACGTTCCAACTGCGACTAACTACAGCATTCATTTGACTTTGCACATACGACGAACGAAGTACGACGTTTACGAAGTACGGCGCTTAAAATAATTTTGTTTTTATTAATTAATTATTTTTTTTAAAACAAACGTTTTTATAATTAAATTTTATAATGGTTTAAATATAAAATATGACTTTTTAATATTATCAATATTTAAAATATTTTCTCCCTTTTGTGTGTATGCCTTATAGTTATAGAGCTGTGCGCTTCGGTAGACGTCGCCTGTGGAGCTATGTCAGTGGAGCGGTGCGCACATCCAATACCGAGCGGCTGCCTCGATCGGTGTCGCGCTGGTATACATATGGTAGTGGTGTGTGTCGATGCGTTGAGTGAGGCGATATGAACGGTGTAACGGTTTAGTCGAAGTTTATCATAAATGACGACGACAAAACGACCGATTATGTATACGTTCTGCATTTGCTTCCAATTTATCGACGTTTATCGCACATTTCCGCTATCGAATTCGAATAGGGCTTTGCTTGCGAGATTGCTTTATTTTGTGATTTTGTGGCTCGCCCAGTTCCCCACAGCGAGATTGCGGATGCGGCAAAACGTATTCTCTTACGTTGGCGGTCCTTATGCAATCAAACTTTGTTGAACTAACAAATGTTTGTGATTTAAACAAACAAAAATAATAAATGCGTCAACTCTCTAATATCCGAGCGAGAATATTTATATAATATTCGTAACGTTTATGGATTCGAAAGAATTTCATAAATTCACGTCGCATTCAATCTTGCGAAGAGTGAAGAGAATGTTTGAACTTTTAAATCGGCAAAGGTAAAAAATAATATTATAAATATTATTATTATGCCTTTATTGACCGATATATGTGTTGTGGTGTTTAACGACTACGACGACGATGATGACGATACATTTATCTCTATATCGTACGAAGAAAAGAAGAAACAGCGTGGCGTTACTTTCTTATATGTTAGATTGTTTCGCACAAACGCGCATATTCTTCATCTTTATAAACGATGATGATGAGTATTTTATTCTCTCGTCTGTCTCAAAAAACACAAAAACACAGTTCCCTGGTTGATCCTGCCAGTAGTCATATGCTTGTCTCAAAGATTAAGCCATGCATGTCTCAGTACAAGCCAAATTAAGGTGAAACCGCGAAAGGCTCATTAAATCAGTTATGGTTCCTTAGATCGTACCCACATTTACTTGGATAACTGTGGTAATTCTAGAGCTAATACATGCAAACAGAGCTCCGACCGGAGACGGAAGGAGCGCTTTTATTAGATCAAAACCAATCGGTGGCGGTTTCGCCGTCATCGTACAACTTGGTGAATCTGAATAACTTTACGCTGATCGCACGGTCTCGCACCGGCGACGCATCTTTCAAATGTCTGCCTTATCAACTGTCGATGGTAGGTTCTGCGCCTACCATGGTTGTAACGGGTAACGGGGAATCAGGGTTCGATTCCGGAGAGGGAGCCTGAGAAACGGCTACCACATCCAAGGAAGGCAGCAGGCGCGCAAATTACCCACTCCCGGCACGGGGAGGTAGTGACGAAAAATAACGATACGGGACTCATCCGAGGCCCCGTAATCGGAATGAGTACACTCTAAACCCTTTAACGAGGATCAATTGGAGGGCAAGTCTGGTGCCAGCAGCCGCGGTAATTCCAGCTCCAATAGCGTATATTAAAGTTGTTGCGGTTAAAAAGCTCGTAGTCGAATTTGTGTCCCGCGCCGCCGGTTCATCGTTCGCGGTGTTAACTGGCGTTTCGCGGGACGTCCTGCCGGTGGGCTTAGCTCGAGAGGGCGGCCCAACTCAATCCCGCCGCGGTGCTCTTCATTGAGTGTCGAGGTGGGCCGGCACGTTTACTTTGAACAAATTAGAGTGCTTAAAGCAGGCTAAAACTTCGCCTGAATACTGTGTGCATGGAATAATGGAATAGGACCTCGGTTCTATTTTGTTGGTTTTCGGAACCCCGAGGTAATGATTAATAGGAACGGATGGGGGCATTCGTATTGCGACGTTAGAGGTGAAATTCTTGGATCGTCGCAAGACGGACAGAAGCGAAAGCATTTGCCAAAAACGCTTTCATTGATCAAGAACGAAAGTTAGAGGTTCGAAGGCGATCAGATACCGCCCTAGTTCTAACCATAAACGATGCCAGCTAGCGATCCGCCGACGTTCCTCCGATGACTCGGCGGGCAGCTTCCGGGAAACCAAAGCTTTTGGGTTCCGGGGGAAGTATGGTTGCAAAGCTGAAACTTAAAGGAATTGACGGAAGGGCACCACCAGGAGTGGAGCCTGCGGCTTAATTTGACTCAACACGGGAAACCTCACCAGGCCCGGACACCGGAAGGATTGACAGATTGAGAGCTCTTTCTTGATTCGGTGGGTGGTGGTGCATGGCCGTTCTTAGTTGGTGGAGCGATTTGTCTGGTTAATTCCGATAACGAACGAGACTCTAGCCTGCTAAATAGGCGTATTTCGACATCCCAAATGCCGGCTGGAGCCGGGTTCGCCCGGTCTCTATGTGCGGTTTTTACTGTCGGCGTACAAACAATTCTTCTTAGAGGGACAGGCGGCTTCTAGCCGCACGAGATTGAGCAATAACAGGTCTGTGATGCCCTTAGATGTTCTGGGCCGCACGCGCGCTACACTGAAGGAATCAGCGTGTCCTCCCTGACCGAGCGGTCCGGGTAACCCGCTGAACCTCCTTCGTGCTAGGGATTGGGGCTTGCAATTGTTCCCCATGAACGAGGAATTCCCAGTAAGCGCGAGTCATAAGCTCGCGTTGATTACGTCCCTGCCCTTTGTACACACCGCCCGTCGCTACTACCGATTGAATGATTTAGTGAGGTCTTCGGACCGGTGCGCGGTGGCGTTTCGACGTTGCCGATGTTGCTGGGAAGATGACCAAACTTGATCATTTAGAGGAAGTAAAAGTCGTAACAAGGTTTCCGTAGGTGAACCTGCGGAAGGATCATTAACGTGTAAATGTTGTTGTTTAGTTGTCACACATACACACACATTTTGTCTGTGCTGATCAACAAAAAACACACATACATACACTATTCGTATGATGATCAATTCTCATACAAAATTCTTTATTATGCGTCGAACGGAAAAGCAACAACGGGTCGTCTTGCATTAAGCGGATCTGTTGTTACGTTTTTCGATTTTTTTTATAAATCGATTGTAAACGTGCCGTAAACGACGTTTTCAAAGAATTTTTTCGAACATTAACACGAATCAATATTGTCGAAAGATGGTTATGTGCTAACGTTTTATTATTGCTTTCGCAGTGCCGGTCTTAGCGTATTTCCATCATCGTATTCGCTTCGAAAAAAAGTACTAATACACAGTGGTGGTGTATAATTAATGTGCAAGAGATGTTGTTGTTGTTGTTGTAGTATTTGTATATGGTTGGAGTTATTTATAATAACAAACAAGAATGAATGAATGAATAATAATGGTGTCTGCCAATACGATCGTACTTTATGTACACGACTAAAACTTTATACATACAAACCATAATAATAAATAAACTCGAAACAACCAACAACAAAATTAATACGCTACTGTACATACAAATACACATTTATACATACCATCATTTTACTTAACCGATGGTGAGTGATGTTTGAAAAATAAACGCTTAGGCTTACGGTTTTGTAAGCCAGTCTTTGCGTATTTTCTTCATCGTATTCGCTTCGGAAAAAAGAAAATAAAGATGGTGTATAATTAATGTGTAAAAGAGATGTTGTAGTTGTAATTTAATTTGTAAATGGTTGGAGTTTATTAATAAATAAAAGGGGCTGTCTATTCGTCTGTACTTTATGTACAAGACTACAAAAACGTTTTATAACAATAAAAAGCTCGAAACAACCAATAACAAAATATACTACTACTATACTACTATACATACAAACGCACATTTATAAATACATAAAATCAATTTACTTTATCGATAGTGAGTGATGTTTGGAAAAAAACGCTTAGGCTTACGGTTTTCGGGTACCTGGGTTCCGCATGCGTCGAAGTAATAATTTACTTTAACGACGCGACGAACCGTAGGAATCTAAATAAAAAAGTTTATTAACTTTTTTAGATTCTGTGGGTTTTAAATGATATACGCCCGACTGACGAAGGAACGTTTTGCACTGCCTGTGCTTTTCTTTTGATTCGTTTTTATGTCGACGGACGTTCTTAGAATGCCCACCAAACGACGTATCACACAAAACACCCTACAATTGTATTGTTTGGTAAATATTGTTGTGATTAAGTTTGTAGCTGTGGCGTTTGTTTGAAGAAAACGTCTGGTTTTTCGACATATTTTCTATTTAATAAATATACATAATGCTTATCGCAAAAGGAGCAGAGTTTTATAGACAAAGTTGATAGAGAAAAAAAACCTAATAGATATATATACGTATTTATAAAACGTTAATATCATCGGGTTATTCTTTATGTAAACTTAAACTATAACTGCATACTCTTTTCGATAAGTAGATACAAATGCCACTTTAATTAAATAAAATATTATAAAATATAACGCCGAACGTTTCTTTCGATTGGTCCGTTTCTCACATATACATCACAATTGTAATAACCTTAAGTAGTTATTTTTGTTGTTGTGTGATGATGAAACGATTTCGATGTGGAACGGTGCGTTATGTAATAATATTTTAAATTTGTTTGAAAAGATTACCCTGAACGGTGGATCACTTGGCTCGTGGGTCGATGAAGAACGCAGCTAATTGCGCGTCAACTTGTGAACTGCAGGACACATGAACATCGACATTTCGAACGCACATTGCGGTCCTCGGATATACTGTTCCCGGACCACTCCTGGCTGAGGGTCGTGTCAATTTCAAAGACTGCTCGGTTTTTGTCTTAAACACAGCGCACAATGTTGTGTAGACAATTACGTCGGAGCGTGTTGGGTGCAAATATGACGCGTTACTATAATTGTTAATTGATTGTCGGTTGTCATAATAAAATATTATGCAACGTAGACAACAATAAAAACAATATAAAAAATAACGCGGCATCCTAAAACGCAATAGCGGCTGACATTCTTATTAGTTTGTTGGTACAAGTTGGTTTAGACGTAGCACGTCCGATATTAAAAAGCAGCCACAACGCTTAAATTTCGAACGAAGCGATCGTCGTGTCCGAGACGTTAAAGTTGTTTATATGCATATTTTATGCACTATAATTAACAACAACAACATTCTCGCAACGACGTCAGATCGATGTTTGAAATTGTTTGGAGGCAGCCATATAAACGGAATACGTGTAATTATCGTCTGACAAAATAAAGGCAAATTTATATTTGCGACCTCAGAGCAGGTGAGACTACCCGCTGAATTTAAGCATATTATTAAGCGGAGGAAAAGAAACTAACTAGGATTTCCTTAGTAGCGGCGAGCGAACAGGAAAAAGCCCAGCACTGAATCCCGCGGCCGAAACCGGACGCCGGGAAATGTGGTGTTAGGGAGGATCCGTCATCCCGAGATTGTGCGACGCGTCCAAGTCCATCTTGAACGGGGCCACAGCCCATAGAGGGTGCCAGGCCCGTAGTGACCGTTGCCGATAACGGGAGGATCTCTCCTCAGAGTCGGGTTGCTTGAGAGTGCAGCCCTAAGTGGGTGGTAAACTCCATCTAAGGCTAAATATGACCACGAGACCGATAGCGAACAAGTACCGTGAGGGAAAGTTGAAAAGAACTTTGAAGAGAGAGTTCAATAGTACGTGAAACCGTTCAGGGGTAAACCTGAGAAACCCGAAAGGTCGAAAGGGGAGATTCAGCGTGACTCGATAGCGGCGCTAAATGATCGTGCGACGAACGGCGTACGCGTCGTTCGCGCCTTTTGTTTATGCGAACCGAAGTCGAACGCGTGCACTTCTCCCCCAGTAGGACGTCGCGATCCTTTGGGTGTCGATCTAAGGCCCGCGGTGGAGCCCGTTCGAACGGTTCGCCGTTTCGGACGAACCCGCGGTGTTTCCCGGTCGACTCGCTCGAAGGTATGCATATGGCGCCGGGCCGCTACACAGTTAGCGTCCGACCATTGGCAAGCGCGTTCGTTTATGACGGTAATCGCACCTGGTGTCGGTTCTGTCTACGAATGGCTGTTCGCCAATGAGTTCTCGGACAGACTCGGTTGAAACGCCGATCTGCGACGCTATAGCTTTGGGTACTTTCAGGACCCGTCTTGAAACACGGACCAAGGAGTCTAGCATGTGCGCGAGTCATTGGGACATGACTAAACCTAAAGGCGCAATGAAAGTGAAAGTTCGTCTTGCACGGACTAAGGGAAGATGGGCGGCCGTTACGGCTGTCGCCCCGCACTCCCGGGGCGTCTCATTCTCATTGCGAGAAGAGGCGCACCAAGAGCGTACACGCTGGGACCCGAAAGATGGTGAACTATGCCTGGTCAGGACGAAGTCAGGGGAAACCCTGATGGAGGTCCGTAGCGATTCTGACGTGCAAATCGATCGTCGGAACTGGGTATAGGGGCGAAAGACTAATCGAACCATCTAGTAGCTGGTTCCCTCCGAAGTTTCCCTCAGGATAGCTGGCGCTCGTCGCTTACGAGTTTCATCCGGTAAAGCGAATGATTAGAGGCATTGGGGTCGAAACGGCCTCAACCTATTCTCAAACTT
>NW_026986638.1:42500-57500 GCF_031307605.1 Tribolium castaneum | reverse complement strand
GGAATTAAAATGTCAAAATTCAAAAAAATTAAAAATCAACCAAATTAATATATGTTATAGTAGGGAAGCTCAGGATCAATTTAAAATTATTTTCAGAATTTTATCTCATTTCCTACCCCAAAACTTATAGAGGTAAATTTGGCTAAAAATTTGAAAATCTTTATTTACATTCGGATCGAGTTTGTTTTTTGTACATGGGTACCCTCTATGGTCCTGATTATGCTCCAGCAATCAAATTTGACATATTCAAATAAAGGGGGTAGTGGGGAATTAAAATGTCAAAATTCAAAAAAATTAAAAATCAACCAAATTAATATATGTTATAGTAGGGAAGCTCAGGATCAATTTAAAATTATTTTCAGAATTTTTTCTCATTTTCTACCCCAAAACTTATAGGGGTAAATTTGTCCAAAAATTTGAAAATCTTTATTTACATTCGGATTGAAGTCGGTATTTGTATATGGGTACCCCCTATGATCCTGATTATGCTCCAGCAATCAAATTTGACATATTCAAATAATGGGGGTAGTGGGGAATTAAAATGTCAAAATTCAAAAAAATTAAAAATCAACCAAATTAATATATGTTATAGTAGGGAAGCTCAGGATCATTTTAAAATTATTTTCAGAATTTTTTCTCATTTCCTACCCCAAAACTTATAGGGGTAAATTTGGCCAAAAATTTGAAAATCTTTATTTACCTTCGAATCGAGTTCGTTTTTTGTACATGGGTACCCTTTATGGTACTGATTATGCTCCAGCAATCAAATTTGACATATTCAAATAAAGGGGGTAGTGGGGAATTAAAATGTCAAAATTCAAAAAAATTAAAAAAAAACAACCAAATTAATATATGTTATAGTAGGGAAGCTCAGGATCAATTTAAAATTATTTTCAGAATTTTATCTTATTTCCTACCCCAAAAAATTGAGGGGTAAATTTGGACAAAAGTTTGAAAATCTTTATTTACATTCGGATTGAAGTCGTTATTTGTGCATGGGTACCCTTTATGGTCCTGATTATGCTCCAGCAATCAAATTTGACATATTCAAATAAAGGGGGTGGTGGGGAATTTAAATGTCAAAATTCAAAAAAATTAAAAATTAACCAAATTAATATATGTTACAGTAGGGAAGCTCAGGATCAATTTAAAATTAATTTCAGAATTTTATCTCATTTCCTACCCCCAAAAATAGAAGGGTAAAATTGGCCAAAAATTCGAAAATGTTTATTTATATTCGGATCGAGGTCGTTTTTTGCATACGGGTACCCCTTATGGTCCTTATTATGCTCCATCAATCAGAGTTGACATATTCAAATAAAGGGGGTAGTGGGGAATTAAAATGTCAAAATTCAAAAAAATTAAAAATCAACCAAATTAATATATGTTATAGTAGGGAAGCTCAGGATTAATTTAAAATTATTTTCAAAGTTTTTTCTCATTTCCTACCCCAAAACTTATAGGGGTAAATTTGTCCAAAAATTTGAAAATCTTTATTTACATTCGGATTGAAGTCGGTATTTGTATATGGGTACCCCCTATGATCCTGATTATGCTGCAGCAATCAAATTTGACATATTCAAATAAGGGGGGTAGTGTGAAATTAAAATGTCAAAATTCAAAAAATTTAAAAATCAACCAAATCAATATATGTTATAGTACGGAAGCTCAGAATCAATCTAAAATTAGTTTCAGAATTTTATCTCATCTCCTACCCCAAAAAAATCGGGGGTAAATTTGGCTAAAAATTTGAAAATCTTTATTTATGGTCGGATCGAGGTCGTTTTTTGCATACGGGTACCCTTTATGGTCCTGATTATGCTCCATTGATCCGAGTTGACATATTCAAATTAGGGGGGTAGTGGGAAATTAAAATATCAAAATTCAAATAATTTAAAAATTAACCATATTAATATATGTTATAGTAGAGAAGGTCAGGATCGATTTAAAATTTGTTTCAGAATTTTATCTCATTTTCTACCCCAAAGAAACAAAGGGTACATTTGGCCAAAAATTTAAAAATCTTTATTTATATTCCGATTGATGTCGTTTTTTGCATATGGGTACCCTCTATGGTCCTGATTATGCTCCATTAATCAGAGTTGACATATTCAAATTTGGGGGGTAGTGGGAAATTAAAATGTCAAAATTCAAAAAAATTAAAAATCAACCAAATTAATATATGTTATAGTAGGGAAGCTCAGGATCAATTTAAAATTATTTTCAGAATTTTATCTCATTTCCTACCCCAAAACTTATGGGGGTAAATTTGGCCATAAATTTGAAAACCTTTATTTATATTTCGATCGATGTCGTGTTTTGCATGCGGGTACCCCCTATAGTCCTGATTATGCTCCAGCAATCTAATTTGACATATTCAAATAAGGGGGGTAGTGGAGAATTAAAATGTTAAAATTAAAAAATATTAAAAATCGACCAAATTAATATATGTTATAGTAGAAAAGCTTAGGATCGATTCAAATTTAGTTTAAAAATTTCATCTCATTTCCTACCCCAAAAAATATAGGGGTAAATTTGGCCAAAAACTTGAAAATATTTATTTATATTCGGATCGATGTCGTTTTTTGTACATGGGTACCCCCTATGGTCCTGATTATGCTCCAGCAATCAAATTTGACATATTCAAATAGGGGGGGTAGTGGGGAATAAAAATGTCAAAATTCAAAAAATTTTAAAATCGACCACAATAATATATGTTATAGTAGGAAAGCTCAGAATCGATTCAAATTTAGTTTCAGAATTTTATCTCATTTCCTACCCCAAAAAATATAGGGGTAAAGTTGGTCAAAAATTTGAAAATTTTTATTTATATTCGGATCGATGTCGTTTTTTGCATGCGGGTACCCCCTATGGTCCTGATTATGCTCCACCAATCAGAGTTGACATATCCAATTTAGGGGTTTCTGGGAAATTAAAATATCAAAATTCAAAAAATTTTAAAATCAACCAAATTAATATATGTTATAGTAGGGAAGCTCAGGATCAATTTAAAATTATTCTCTGAATTTTATCTCATTTCCTACTCTGAAGAAAAAAGGGGTAAACTTAAGCGAAAGTTTGAAAATCTTTGTATATATTTGGATCGAGATCGTTTTTTGCATACGGATACCCCTTATAGTCTTAATTATGCTCTACTAATCAGAGTTGACATATTCAAATTAAGGGGGTAGTGGGAAATTAAAATGTCAAAATTTTTTCATAAGTTGTTATAAATTTTTGTATGTTTTCATACGTTTTTATCGCTTTTTACTTATTTTTATGTTTTTATATGTTTTTACAAGTTTTTATAAGTTTTCATATGATTTTACAAGTTTTTATATATTTTTACAACTTTTTATACCTTTTTGTAAGTTTCTATAGTTTTTATAAAGTTAAATCACTTAGTTGATGGCATACTTCGTACTTGGTTACCCAAAGGAAAATAAATTTTAAACACTTGATTGAGAAGTATATTTTGTAGTTGGTTTATCAACAGACAGATAATAAAAAAAACGCATATGTGATCAAAGACTAATTACGAAATATAAATAAATAGAGATTAATATGCTTTCGAGGTGGTCGGCGAGCATTCTGGGTCGGTACTCATCCGAGGACGGTACTCATCCGAGATCCTCAGGTCCGCGTTCCTGGTTCACCCGCTAATAGGGAACGTGAGCTGGGTTTAGACCGTCGTGAGACAGGTTAGTTTTACCCTACTGATGACTCGTCGTTGCGATAGTAATCCTGCTCAGTACGAGAGGAACCGCAGGTTCGGACATTTGGTTCACGCACTCGCTCGAGCGGGCGGTGGTGCGAAGCTACCATCCGTGGGATTATGCCTGAACGCCTCTAAGGCCGTATCCTTTCTAGTCAAAGGTGGCAACGATACCTTTAGGAGTTTCGAGAGTCGACAGGCTCAAAACAATGTGACTTTACTAGGCGTTTAACGCTTGCGTACGAACGTCGCACGAGCCCTATTTGCCGTGTGAAGCCACCGATCGGCGGCGGGATCGATCCTTGCCACGTCCGACCAGGCTTCTAGACGGTCAATTATGGGTACATTGTTGTTCGACGTCGAAACTCGGAATTGTCTGTAGACGACTTACGTACCTGGCAGGGTGTTGTACTCGGTAGAGCAGTTTCCACGCTGCGATCTGTTGAGACTCAGCCCTCAGCTTGGGGATTCGTCTTGTCGGCGAGACGAGACCCCGTCAACGTTTAGAAAGCTGAGTGGATAAAAAATATACCCAGCCAGGTACACATTGTTTATATAAAAATTTCTAGTATGCAATGCAACTTGGGCTAATAACCAACATGAACTTACTCTATTTTATTATTACATACGTACCTGGCAAGGTGTTGTATTCGGTAGAGCTGTTTCTACGCTGCGATCTGTTAAGACAGACTCAGCTTGGAGATTCGTCTTGTCGGTGAGACGAGACTCCGTCAACGTTTAGAAAGCTGAGAGGATAAAACAATACACAGCCAGGTACACATTGTTTATATAAAAATTTCTAGTATGCAATGCAACTTGGGCTAATAACCAACATGAACTTACTCTATTTTATTATTACATACGTACCTGGCAAGGTGTTGTATTCGGTAGAGCTGTTTCTACGCTGCGATCTGTTAAGACAGACTCAGCTTGGAGATTCGTCTTGTCGGTGAGACGAGACTCCGTCAACGTTTAGAAAGCTGAGAGAATAAAACAATACACAGCCAGGTACACATTGTTTAATAAATATTACTAGTATGCAATGCAACTTGGGCTAACCAACATGAACTTACTCTATTTTATCATTACAAATAAATTTACCTCTCTAAAAACTCTCACTCTTCTCACCACAATTTAATACACTTTAGTAGTGTACAGCCTTATTTCTCTCAAGTAACAAAAAGACGATGGTGTGGTTGGTGATAGTGATAGAAACCAACTAGTCTTAAAGAGTATGAGTAATAGAGTCAGAGATGAATAATACAAGAGAGAGGAAAGAAAGAGAAAGAGAAAGAAGACAGAGAGAAAGAAAGAAATTAAAAGGAAAAGAAGATAGATGATAGAGAGAGAGAGAGAGAGAGAGAGAGAGAGGAGGAAGAGTAGAAGAAAGCCAGCAAATTTATTCGAACGACATACTTCGTTCTACGGACTTAGCACATAGCTCTCGCCTAGCACATAGCTCTCGCCTAGCACATAGCTCTCGCCTAGCACATAGCTCTCGCCTAGCACATAGCTCTCGCCTAGCACATAGCTCTCGCCTAGCACATAGCTCTCGCCTAGCACATAGCTCTCGCCTAGCACATAGCGCTCGCCTTGCACCATTCACTGCTTAATAACTACTGCATATAATAAAGTCACGATTGCTCATGTGGTAAAATAGTAATGACACAATC
Organism: Tribolium castaneum; assembly: GCF_031307605.1. Classification (NCBI taxonomy): domain Eukaryota; kingdom Metazoa; phylum Arthropoda; class Insecta; order Coleoptera; family Tenebrionidae; genus Tribolium; species Tribolium castaneum. Next base: position 52,112 of record NW_026986638.1, on the reverse strand, counting down.
ATTTAGTTTAAAGGTATGCAACCAACATTACACAAAACGCGCGCTAAAGTTGCCTAAAACCACGAAGTACTACGTATACTTTAATTGTAACGCAACTGGTTTCACAGTAAACGTGTATGAAAATTGCCTATATTCAAGAAGTACTACATTTGTTTAAATATTGTATTACTGTTACGAAGTACGACGTTTAAATATTATGAATTATTTTTAGTTGTATATAAAATCATAGCTATTTTTGTAAATTAATAATGCAACCCGCAATACACCAAATGTGTATTAATATTGCCTAACTTGTACGAAGTACAACGTTCATTTAAGTGCATTAAGTATGGTGCTCTGTGTGATGAAATACGACGTTCATGTGACCATAAAGTAACAAACGAAGTACGGCGCTCACAAATGCAGCACTCAAAATTATTGTTTCATTGCACGACGTTTGCTTTGTTTCTGACTGCGACGAAATGCAGCGTTCATTTGACTTTGTACATAGTACAGACGAAGTACGACGTTTGCGAAGTACGGCACTCAAAATCGTGATTTTCATGTACGACGTTTATTTGCACGTGCTGCCGACTGCGACGGAGTACAGCGTTCAATTGACTTTGTGCATAGTACAGACGAAGTACGACGTTTGCGAAGTACGGCACTCAAAATCATGATTTTCTTGTAAGACGTTTATTTGCAGTTGCTTCCGACTGCGACGAAGTACAGCGTTCAATTGACTTTGTACATAGTACAGACGAAGTACGACGTTTGCGAAGTACGGCACTCAAAATCATGATTTTCTTGTAAGACGTTTATTTGCAGTTGCTTCCGACTGCGACGAAGTACAGCGTTCAATTGACTTTGTACATAGTACAGACGAAGTACGACGTTTGCGAAGTACGGCACTCAAAATCATGATTTTCTTGTAAGACGTTTATTTGCACTTGCTGTCGACTGCGACGAAGTTTAGCGTTCATTTGACTTTGTACATAGTACAGACGAAGTACGACGTTAGCGAAGTACGGCACTCAAAATCGTGATTTTCTTGTACGACGTTTATTTGCACGCGCTGTCGACTGCGACGAGGTTTAGCGTTCACTTGACTTTGTACATAGTATAGACGAAGTACGACGTTTGCGAAGTACGGCACTCAAAATCGTGATTTTCTTGTAAGACGTTTATTTGCAGTTGCTTCCGACTGCGACGAAGTACAGCGTTCAATTGACTTTGTACATAGTACAGACGAAGTACGACGTTTGCGAAGTACGGCACTCAAAATCATGATTTTCTTGTAAGACGTTTATTTGCACTTGCTGTCGACTGCGACGAAGTTTAGCGTTCATTTGACTTTGTACATAGTACAGACGAAGTACGACGTTAGCGAAGTACGGCACTCAAAATCGTGATTTTCTTGTACGACGTTTATTTGCACGCGCTGTCGACTGCGACGAGGTTTAGCGTTCACTTGACTTTGTACATAGTATAGACGAAGTACGACGTTTGCGAAGTACGGCACTCAAAATCGTGATTTTCTTGTACGACGTTTATTCGCACGTGCTGCCGACTGCGACGAAATGCAGCGTTCATAGTACAAACGAAGTACGACGTTCACAAAGTGATGAAGTAAAACGTAAACAATAAATAATAATAATGCAACCCACAATACACTAATTGTGTATTAAAATTGCATAACCTACACGAAGTACGACGTTCAAGAATACTAAAGAATTTTATTTGTGTTGTATATAATGAAAAAACAGCAAATTTTTTTGCAAATTACGTATCTGTAAATAAATGTAAACATTTAGCAACTAATCAAAATTGTTTTTTTTGCCTAGATATTAAAGTAAAACATAAAAATACATTAAATTTATAAAATGCAACCCGCAGCACACTAGATGTGCATTAATATTGCATAACCTTCACGAAGTACGACGTCCAAAAATATTAATTTTTTTTTATATTGAGGTTGAAAGTGAGAAAACATAAATTAATAATAATGCAACCTGCAATACACTTAATATGTACTGATCTTGCATAACCTTCACGAAGTACTACGTTCAAATATAAATTAATATTATTGTGACCCGCAATACACTAAATTTGTATCAATATTGCATAACTTACACGAAGTACGACGTTTGAAAATATTAAATGTTTTATTTGTAGTTTGCATATAATAAAAAAAAAACAAATTTTTATGTAAATTACGTATCTATAAATAAACGTACATATTTAACAATTAAATAAACATAGTATTTTGGCCTAGATATTAAATTAAAACATAAAAATGCATAATATTTATTAAAATGCAACTTGCAATACACCAAATGTGTATTAATATTGCATAACCTTTACGAAGTACGACGTTCACGAAGTACGTCGTTTACGAAGTGCGACGTTTACGAAGTACGTCGTTTACGAAGTGCGACGTTCACGAAGTACGTCGTTTACGAAGTGCGACGTTCACGAAGTACGTCGTTTACAAAGTGCGACGTTCGCGAAGTACGACGTCTACACATTAGGGCACTCAAAATTATTGTTACGTTGTACGACATTCAGACGTTCCAACTGCGACTAACTACAGCATTCATTTGACTTTGCACATACGACGAACGAAGTACGACGTTTACGAAGTACGGCGCTTAAAATAATTTTGTTTTTATTAATTAATTATTTTTTTTAAAACAAACGTTTTTATAATTAAATTTTATAATGGTTTAAATATAAAATATGACTTTTTAATATTATCAATATTTAAAATATTTTCTCCCTTTTGTGTGTATGCCTTATAGTTATAGAGCTGTGCGCTTCGGTAGACGTCGCCTGTGGAGCTATGTCAGTGGAGCGGTGCGCACATCCAATACCGAGCGGCTGCCTCGATCGGTGTCGCGCTGGTATACATATGGTAGTGGTGTGTGTCGATGCGTTGAGTGAGGCGATATGAACGGTGTAACGGTTTAGTCGAAGTTTATCATAAATGACGACGACAAAACGACCGATTATGTATACGTTCTGCATTTGCTTCCAATTTATCGACGTTTATCGCACATTTCCGCTATCGAATTCGAATAGGGCTTTGCTTGCGAGATTGCTTTATTTTGTGATTTTGTGGCTCGCCCAGTTCCCCACAGCGAGATTGCGGATGCGGCAAAACGTATTCTCTTACGTTGGCGGTCCTTATGCAATCAAACTTTGTTGAACTAACAAATGTTTGTGATTTAAACAAACAAAAATAATAAATGCGTCAACTCTCTAATATCCGAGCGAGAATATTTATATAATATTCGTAACGTTTATGGATTCGAAAGAATTTCATAAATTCACGTCGCATTCAATCTTGCGAAGAGTGAAGAGAATGTTTGAACTTTTAAATCGGCAAAGGTAAAAAATAATATTATAAATATTATTATTATGCCTTTATTGACCGATATATGTGTTGTGGTGTTTAACGACTACGACGACGATGATGACGATACATTTATCTCTATATCGTACGAAGAAAAGAAGAAACAGCGTGGCGTTACTTTCTTATATGTTAGATTGTTTCGCACAAACGCGCATATTCTTCATCTTTATAAACGATGATGATGAGTATTTTATTCTCTCGTCTGTCTCAAAAAACACAAAAACACAGTTCCCTGGTTGATCCTGCCAGTAGTCATATGCTTGTCTCAAAGATTAAGCCATGCATGTCTCAGTACAAGCCAAATTAAGGTGAAACCGCGAAAGGCTCATTAAATCAGTTATGGTTCCTTAGATCGTACCCACATTTACTTGGATAACTGTGGTAATTCTAGAGCTAATACATGCAAACAGAGCTCCGACCGGAGACGGAAGGAGCGCTTTTATTAGATCAAAACCAATCGGTGGCGGTTTCGCCGTCATCGTACAACTTGGTGAATCTGAATAACTTTACGCTGATCGCACGGTCTCGCACCGGCGACGCATCTTTCAAATGTCTGCCTTATCAACTGTCGATGGTAGGTTCTGCGCCTACCATGGTTGTAACGGGTAACGGGGAATCAGGGTTCGATTCCGGAGAGGGAGCCTGAGAAACGGCTACCACATCCAAGGAAGGCAGCAGGCGCGCAAATTACCCACTCCCGGCACGGGGAGGTAGTGACGAAAAATAACGATACGGGACTCATCCGAGGCCCCGTAATCGGAATGAGTACACTCTAAACCCTTTAACGAGGATCAATTGGAGGGCAAGTCTGGTGCCAGCAGCCGCGGTAATTCCAGCTCCAATAGCGTATATTAAAGTTGTTGCGGTTAAAAAGCTCGTAGTCGAATTTGTGTCCCGCGCCGCCGGTTCATCGTTCGCGGTGTTAACTGGCGTTTCGCGGGACGTCCTGCCGGTGGGCTTAGCTCGAGAGGGCGGCCCAACTCAATCCCGCCGCGGTGCTCTTCATTGAGTGTCGAGGTGGGCCGGCACGTTTACTTTGAACAAATTAGAGTGCTTAAAGCAGGCTAAAACTTCGCCTGAATACTGTGTGCATGGAATAATGGAATAGGACCTCGGTTCTATTTTGTTGGTTTTCGGAACCCCGAGGTAATGATTAATAGGAACGGATGGGGGCATTCGTATTGCGACGTTAGAGGTGAAATTCTTGGATCGTCGCAAGACGGACAGAAGCGAAAGCATTTGCCAAAAACGCTTTCATTGATCAAGAACGAAAGTTAGAGGTTCGAAGGCGATCAGATACCGCCCTAGTTCTAACCATAAACGATGCCAGCTAGCGATCCGCCGACGTTCCTCCGATGACTCGGCGGGCAGCTTCCGGGAAACCAAAGCTTTTGGGTTCCGGGGGAAGTATGGTTGCAAAGCTGAAACTTAAAGGAATTGACGGAAGGGCACCACCAGGAGTGGAGCCTGCGGCTTAATTTGACTCAACACGGGAAACCTCACCAGGCCCGGACACCGGAAGGATTGACAGATTGAGAGCTCTTTCTTGATTCGGTGGGTGGTGGTGCATGGCCGTTCTTAGTTGGTGGAGCGATTTGTCTGGTTAATTCCGATAACGAACGAGACTCTAGCCTGCTAAATAGGCGTATTTCGACATCCCAAATGCCGGCTGGAGCCGGGTTCGCCCGGTCTCTATGTGCGGTTTTTACTGTCGGCGTACAAACAATTCTTCTTAGAGGGACAGGCGGCTTCTAGCCGCACGAGATTGAGCAATAACAGGTCTGTGATGCCCTTAGATGTTCTGGGCCGCACGCGCGCTACACTGAAGGAATCAGCGTGTCCTCCCTGACCGAGCGGTCCGGGTAACCCGCTGAACCTCCTTCGTGCTAGGGATTGGGGCTTGCAATTGTTCCCCATGAACGAGGAATTCCCAGTAAGCGCGAGTCATAAGCTCGCGTTGATTACGTCCCTGCCCTTTGTACACACCGCCCGTCGCTACTACCGATTGAATGATTTAGTGAGGTCTTCGGACCGGTGCGCGGTGGCGTTTCGACGTTGCCGATGTTGCTGGGAAGATGACCAAACTTGATCATTTAGAGGAAGTAAAAGTCGTAACAAGGTTTCCGTAGGTGAACCTGCGGAAGGATCATTAACGTGTAAATGTTGTTGTTTAGTTGTCACACATACACACACATTTTGTCTGTGCTGATCAACAAAAAACACACATACATACACTATTCGTATGATGATCAATTCTCATACAAAATTCTTTATTATGCGTCGAACGGAAAAGCAACAACGGGTCGTCTTGCATTAAGCGGATCTGTTGTTACGTTTTTCGATTTTTTTTATAAATCGATTGTAAACGTGCCGTAAACGACGTTTTCAAAGAATTTTTTCGAACATTAACACGAATCAATATTGTCGAAAGATGGTTATGTGCTAACGTTTTATTATTGCTTTCGCAGTGCCGGTCTTAGCGTATTTCCATCATCGTATTCGCTTCGAAAAAAAGTACTAATACACAGTGGTGGTGTATAATTAATGTGCAAGAGATGTTGTTGTTGTTGTTGTAGTATTTGTATATGGTTGGAGTTATTTATAATAACAAACAAGAATGAATGAATGAATAATAATGGTGTCTGCCAATACGATCGTACTTTATGTACACGACTAAAACTTTATACATACAAACCATAATAATAAATAAACTCGAAACAACCAACAACAAAATTAATACGCTACTGTACATACAAATACACATTTATACATACCATCATTTTACTTAACCGATGGTGAGTGATGTTTGAAAAATAAACGCTTAGGCTTACGGTTTTGTAAGCCAGTCTTTGCGTATTTTCTTCATCGTATTCGCTTCGGAAAAAAGAAAATAAAGATGGTGTATAATTAATGTGTAAAAGAGATGTTGTAGTTGTAATTTAATTTGTAAATGGTTGGAGTTTATTAATAAATAAAAGGGGCTGTCTATTCGTCTGTACTTTATGTACAAGACTAAAACTTTATACATACAAACCATAATAATAAATAAACTCGAAACAACCAACAACAAAATTAATACGCTACTGTACATACAAATACACATTTATACATACCATCATTTTACTTAACCGATGGTGAGTGATGTTTGAAAAATAAACGCTTAGGCTTACGGTTTTGTAAGCCAGTCTTTGCGTATTTTCTTCATCGTATTCGCTTCGGAAAAAAGAAAATAAAGATGGTGTATAATTAATGTGTAAAAGAGATGTTGTAGTTGTAATTTAATTTGTAAATGGTTGGAGTTTATTAATAAATAAAAGGGGCTGTCTATTCGTCTGTACTTTATGTACAAGACTACAAAAACGTTTTATAACAATAAAAAGCTCGAAACAACCAATAACAAAATATACTACTACTATACTACTATACATACAAACGCACATTTATAAATACATAAAATCAATTTACTTTATCGATAGTGAGTGATGTTTGGAAAAAAACGCTTAGGCTTACGGTTTTCGGGTACCTGGGTTCCGCATGCGTCGAAGTAATAATTTACTTTAACGACGCGACGAACCGTAGGAATCTAAATAAAAAAGTTTATTAACTTTTTTAGATTCTGTGGGTTTTAAATGATATACGCCCGACTGACGAAGGAACGTTTTGCACTGCCTGTGCTTTTCTTTTGATTCGTTTTTATGTCGACGGACGTTCTTAGAATGCCCACCAAACGACGTATCACACAAAACACCCTACAATTGTATTGTTTGGTAAATATTGTTGTGATTAAGTTTGTAGCTGTGGCGTTTGTTTGAAGAAAACGTCTGGTTTTTCGACATATTTTCTATTTAATAAATATACATAATGCTTATCGCAAAAGGAGCAGAGTTTTATAGACAAAGTTGATAGAGAAAAAAAACCTAATAGATATATATACGTATTTATAAAACGTTAATATCATCGGGTTATTCTTTATGTAAACTTAAACTATAACTGCATACTCTTTTCGATAAGTAGAAACAAATGCCACTTTAATTAAATAAAATATTATAAAATATAACGCCGAACGTTTCTTTCGATTGGTCCGTTTCTCACATATACATCACAATTGTAATAACCTTAAGTAGTTATTTTTGTTGTTGTGTGATGATGAAACGATTTCGATGTGGAACGGTGCGTTATGTAATAATATTTTAAATTTGTTTGAAAAGATTACCCTGAACGGTGGATCACTTGGCTCGTGGGTCGATGAAGAACGCAGCTAATTGCGCGTCAACTTGTGAACTGCAGGACACATGAACATCGACATTTCGAACGCACATTGCGGTCCTCGGATATACTGTTCCCGGACCACTCCTGGCTGAGGGTCGTGTCAATTTCAAAGACTGCTCGGTTTTTGTCTTAAACACAGCGCACAATGTTGTGTAGACAATTACGTCGGAGCGTGTTGGGTGCAAATATGACGCGTTACTATAATTGTTAATTGATTGTCGGTTGTCATAATAAAATATTATGCAACGTAGACAACAATAAAAACAATATAAAAAATAACGCGGCATCCTAAAACGCAATAGCGGCTGACATTCTTATTAGTTTGTTGGTACAAGTTGGTTTAGACGTAGCACGTCCGATATTAAAAAGCAGCCACAACGCTTAAATTTCGAACGAAGCGATCGTCGTGTCCGAGACGTTAAAGTTGTTTATATGCATATTTTATGCACTATAATTAACAACAACAACATTCTCGCAACGACGTCAGATCGATGTTTGAAATTGTTTGGAGGCAGCCATATAAACGGAATACGTGTAATTATCGTCTGACAAAATAAAGGCAAATTTATATTTGCGACCTCAGAGCAGGTGAGACTACCCGCTGAATTTAAGCATATTATTAAGCGGAGGAAAAGAAACTAACTAGGATTTCCTTAGTAGCGGCGAGCGAACAGGAAAAAGCCCAGCACTGAATCCCGCGGCCGAAACCGGACGCCGGGAAATGTGGTGTTAGGGAGGATCCGTCATCCCGAGATTGTGCGACGCGTCCAAGTCCATCTTGAACGGGGCCACAGCCCATAGAGGGTGCCAGGCCCGTAGTGACCGTTGCCGATAACGGGAGGATCTCTCCTCAGAGTCGGGTTGCTTGAGAGTGCAGCCCTAAGTGGGTGGTAAACTCCATCTAAGGCTAAATATGACCACGAGACCGATAGCGAACAAGTACCGTGAGGGAAAGTTGAAAAGAACTTTGAAGAGAGAGTTCAATAGTACGTGAAACCGTTCAGGGGTAAACCTGAGAAACCCGAAAGGTCGAAAGGGGAGATTCAGCGTGACTCGATAGCGGCGCTAAATGATCGTGCGACGAACGGCGTACGCGTCGTTCGCGCCTTTTGTTTATGCGAACCGAAGTCGAACGCGTGCACTTCTCCCCCAGTAGGACGTCGCGATCCTTTGGGTGTCGATCTAAGGCCCGCGGTGGAGCCCGTTCGAACGGTTCGCCGTTTCGGACGAACCCGCGGTGTTTCCCGGTCGACTCGCTCGAAGGTATGCATATGGCGCCGGGCCGCTACACAGTTAGCGTCCGACCATTGGCAAGCGCGTTCGTTTATGACGGTAATCGCACCTGGTGTCGGTTCTGTCTACGAATGGCTGTTCGCCAATGAGTTCTCGGACAGACTCGGTTGAAACGCCGATCTGCGACGCTATAGCTTTGGGTACTTTCAGGACCCGTCTTGAAACACGGACCAAGGAGTCTAGCATGTGCGCGAGTCATTGGGACATGACTAAACCTAAAGGCGCAATGAAAGTGAAAGTTCGTCTTGCACGGACTAAGGGAAGATGGGCGGCCGTTACGGCTGTCGCCCCGCACTCCCGGGGCGTCTCATTCTCATTGCGAGAAGAGGCGCACCAAGAGCGTACACGCTGGGACCCGAAAGATGGTGAACTATGCCTGGTCAGGACGAAGTCAGGGGAAACCCTGATGGAGGTCCGTAGCGATTCTGACGTGCAAATCGATCGTCGGAACTGGGTATAGGGGCGAAAGACTAATCGAACCATCTAGTAGCTGGTTCCCTCCGAAGTTTCCCTCAGGATAGCTGGCGCTCGTCGCTTACGAGTTTCATCCGGTAAAGCGAATGATTAGAGGCATTGGGGTCGAAACGGCCTCAACCTATTCTCAAACTTTAAATGGGTGAGATCTCCGGCTTGCTCGAACTTTATATGAAGCCGCG